>NC_073639.1:32149621-32452651 GCF_029407905.1 Bubalus kerabau | reverse complement strand
TCCAGTTCTAAATGTTGCTTCCTGACCTGCATACAGATTTCTCAAGAGGCAGGTCAGGTGGTCTGGTATTCACATCTCTTTCATAATTTCCCACAGTTTGTTGTGATCCACACAGTCAAACGCTTTGGCATAGTCGATAAAGCAGATATAGATGTTTTTCTGGAACTCTCTTGCTTTTATGATGATCCAACAGATGTTGGCAATTTGATCTCTGGTTCCTCTGCCTTTTCTAAAAAGTTTCCAGCTTGAACATCTGGAAGTTTACTTTACTATATATATTTACTATGCCCCAGATTTGGAGAAGGAAACGGCAACCCACTCCAGTGTTCTTGCCTGGAGAATCCCAGGGACGGGGGAGCCTAGTGGGCTGCTGTCTATGGGGTCACACAGAGTCGGACACGACTGAAGCGACTTAGCAGCAGCAGCAGCAGCAGATTAGATGAATGGGTTTCCCAGGTGGCGCTAGTGGTAAAGAACCCACCTGCCAATGCAGGAGGCACAAAAGATGTGAGTTTGATTCCTGGGTTGGGAAGATCCCCTGGAGTAGGAAATGGCAACTCACTCTAGTATTCTTGGCTGGAAAATTCCATGGACAGAGGAGCCTGGTGTGCTACAGTCCATAAGGTTACAAAGAGTCTAACATGACTGAGTGACTGAGCATCCAATTAGTTGAACATTCCAGAGACCATGATTTTCCTGACTGCTGCTGCTGCTGCTGCTACTTCTCTTCAGTTGTGTCCGACTCTGTGCGACCCCATAGAAGGCAGCCCACCAGGATCCCCCATCCCTGGGATTCTCCAGGCAAGAACACTGGAGTGGGTTGCCATTTCCTTCTCCAATGCAGGAAAGTGAAAAGTGAAAGTGAAGTCGCTCAGTTGTGTCCGACTCCTAGCGACCCCATGGACTGCAGCCTACCAGGCTCCTCCGTCCATGGAATTCTCAAAGTGAGGTTCCCAGGGCAGCTGAATCAACAGCAGCAGCAGCACCTGTAAATGTGTTTGAAATGCAGAATGTCAGGCCTCACCCCAGACCTTCTAAATCAGAAAGTTGGGAGTGGGGCTTAGTAGTTAAGTATTTTAACATACTCTCCAATTCTGAAGCAGCCTTAATTTAAGAACCACTGTTGTCAGGGAGAGGAGATTAGTTAAGGGTAGGAGAGTACAGGGAATAGGCTAGTCGTGCTTTCAGAGAATGGACACTGCAAACATAATGCTTGGTTTGAATCCTGGCTCTGCCATTTACTCTCAGGAAAGTCAGCCTCTCGATTTCCTGAATTTATTTATCTATAGAATGGGGATAATCATTGTACAAGAATTATAGGATTTTCATGAGGATTAAGTGAATAAATATGCATAATACATGTAGAATAGTGCCTGACATGCAAAGAGCATCAGCTATTATTGCTATTTAAGTAACAAAGTTGTGTTGAAGAGTAGGGAATTAATCTTCATGAACAAAGGTGTAGAGGTGAGTCACATGACTTGTCTATGGAAAACAATAGTCTAAGATTTATTAAATAATTTAATTACATCTTTATTCCCCTGTTTCAGCACTTAAAGGATATAACTATTTCTTTTTGTGTGTGTGGATATCTGTCTCCCTGTCCTGCTATTAACTTTCCAGGTTTACACAGAATAAATTTGATTCGTCTTGTACATCAACAAACATTCTTTTGGAATGATTGTGGCAGCGAGTACTCCAGAGGAATCAGTCTGTTTGTAATAGTAATGGTCCAGCCTCATTCTTTTAAACAATGCTTCAACATAATAGCTACAACTTTCCTCTCTCCTAGCCATTCCTTCATATTCATTCAGCTTTATAATTCATTCTTTCCCTCCAGATCTCAAAGTCTGGCCATGTTATCAGAGTATGTCCCATAGTCTGGAGTCTTTGGGATCTCTAAGCTAGTTTTTAGCACTGAGGTCCCGGGGAGGAAGGGTCACATTTCCTCTAATATTTTTGAAGAGTATATTAGCAGATTCATTACCCTGCAAGGACCACCTTGCTTCTAGGGCCCTTTCTCTATTTCTTAGCTCTGCTGCCATCTGATGAGCACACGACTGCTAAGTTGCTTTAGTCGTGTCTGACTCTTTGTGACCCTAGGGACTGTAGCCTGCCAGGTTCCTCTGTCCATGGGATTCTCCAGGCAAGAATACTAGAGTGGGTTCCCATGCTCTCCTCCAGGGGATCTTCCCAACCCAGGGATTGAACCTATGTCTTTTAAATCCCCTGCATTGGCAGGCAGATTCTTTACCACTAGCACCACTTGGGAAGCCTGCCCTAATGAATAGCTATCAAATTAAAGCCAGGTTCCCAGTGTGGACTCATTTCTTTTTATTAACCAAGGTCCCTATCACACAGCACATTGCTATCAGTAAGGCATAGGGTATTGTATCAGTAGTTAACCAAAGGTAACATTTAACTCCCAGAAAACAGTACAAACCATCTTGCTCCTCTTTCATATCATATCCAAGTCCTAGTTGGTTTCTTTCCATTTCAAGCTTTCTCCCATCCCTACCCCTAAAAGTCCCCATTTCCTTGGCCTCACACTTGGTTATCACTCCCCTAGATAGCAACATTTTTCTAAACAGTTGTTTGTGTCTGCTGTCTCTACTTCCTCATCTCTCATTCTTTGTGGTATAAAAAATAAAACATATTTTTTGAACATTAGCTCTGTGGAAGATACTGTGTTATTTGTGAAAGTAAATAAAAAGGAAGAAAATAATAAAAATAATAAAAAGGAAGATCAGATATTAAGGGCTTTAAACATGGGTTTTCTGACCCCTACCTCTGACCCAGACGCCACTGTCTTGAAATGCTCTAATATCCATAATGCTAGCCAATTTCTAGTCAATTTCAAGATGTGGTTCTCAATTATTTCCGTATTCATCAGAAGACACACCAGGGGACCAGAGTTACAAAGCACAAAGGCATTTAACTGTGTGTCTATCTGATTTTAATGTTCTATAAAAGCTGCTTTTTATCCAAAAATCTGGCTTTTACATCAAGTGATGATTTGACATTAATGCATATACCTCTTCAGAAGTAATCAAAGAACTGAGGTTTTCTATCAAAGTACCTGATTGCACTTTAAACTTTATTTTTCTTTGGTATGGCATGAACTGAGAATACTTTCTTATGATTTAGGAACGATTATGCACATCTATATTCCACCCTACTCTATATATAGTAAGTAGTAAGTTCAGGCTTACCAGCATGGTAAACTAATCACAGAAAAGAAATGCTAAGGGTTGGAATGAAGCACAGTTCATTTTGCTGAGGGGAGGACATACGTTTCAAAGTTAAGAAGGCCTTGCTAGCTTATTTTAGACTAAAACATAAGCAAATGTACACAGATGAGACCATAGGGTTTTCATTTCCTAAGCAAAATTTAGTCAAATATTAGAATCTTTTCTCTGTCCTGATATTGCTTTTAGAACCAGGAGATACTGTTTTCCTATGAGATTCATGCTTTTTCTTATTAGAAACTCAACATCTGTTCCTCTGCGGCTAAAAGAGAATATGGCTAATGGATAAAAAAAAAAAAAAAAAGAAAACTCAAATCAACAACAACTTCAAATCTCAGCAATTAGAATGTAGTCCTCTGTGACTTGGCATCTTTAGAACATATTCTGAAGTAGGCTAAGGGAAAAGAAAGGTTTAGGTTGAATACCAAAAAAAATTCAAAAGAGCAATACATTCAAAAGAAATAAAAGTCTCCTGAGTAGTAGAGGACACACTTGGAATCAGACTAAAGCAAGCATAGAAAAATATGCCGAGAAGCATTCCTGACCAGTAGAATAACGCATTTTTGTTGTTTAGTCGCTAAGTTGTATCTGACTCATTTGAGACCCCATGGACTGTAGCCCACCAGGCTCCTCTGTCCATGGGATTTCCCAGATAAGAATACTGGAGTGGGTTGCCATTTCCTCCTCTAGGGGATCTTCCAGACCCAGGGCTTGAACCCACATCTCCTACACTGGCAGGCAGATGCTTTACCTCTGAGCCACCAGGGAAGCCCCTAGAAGAATGCGTATTATGACCCAAGAGATGATTTTCCCATTATTAATATAAGGCTTTCTATGTTATTTTTAGAAATCTAAAAATCTAGTTTGAGATGCATGTATTAAGTTGGTGAAAAAGTAATTGTGGTTTCATATTGTGAATTTTAAATGATTATAACTAGGCTCAAACATATCTTTATTAATCAAAATAGGGACCATTATAGCCAACACATTCTTGCCAATGAGAAATAAGTTTGTTAATTTCTATAGCTTAAAAAATCCATGTTTTGGGATTCAACAAACTCTTGGAAAGCATTTTCTGCCTCCTGCTGGTTGTGGAAGCATTTTCCCTGCAAAAAGTTGTTGAGGTGCTTGAAGAAGTGGTAGTCAGCTGGAGAGGTCGAATAAACATGGAAGATGAGGCAGAACTTCACAGCCCAATTCATTCAACTCTTGAAGAGTTGGTTGTATGGTGCCACAGTTAAGTGTTGTGGAGAATCGGGCCCTTTCTATTGACCAAAGCTGGCTGCTGGGGTGGCAGTTTTCATTGCATCGCATTGATTTTCTGGGCATACTTCTTAGATGTAATGGTTTCGCCAGGATTCTGAAAGCTGTAATGGTTCAGACAGGCAACAGACCACCAAACAGTGACCATTACCTTTTCTTGGTACAAGTTTGGCTTTGGAGCTTCTTCTTGGTCTAACCACTGAGCTGATCATCACCAGTTGTCATATAAAATCCATTTGTCATCTCATGTCACAGTCCAATTGAGAAATGTCTCATTGCTGTTGCATGGAATAAGAGAAGATGATACTTCAAAATGAAAATCAAAAAAATCAATTTTTTTGATTTGCAATCAGCTCATGAGTCACCCACTTACCAAGCTTTTTCACCTTTCCAATTTGCTTCAAATGCCTAATGACCATAGAAAGGTCGATCTTGAGTTGTTGGGCAACTTCTTGTGTTGTTATAAAAGGATCAGCTTTGATGATTCCTCTCAACTAGTTGTTGTCAACTTCTGATGGGGCCCAGTGCACTCCTCATCTCCAAGGCTCTCGTCATCTTTGCAAAACTTCAGGAACCACCACCACATTGTACCTTTGTAACAGTTCCTCAGCCAAATGCATTGTTGCTGTTATGAGTTGTCTCCACTGCTTTATGACCCATTTTGAACTTGAATAAGAAAATCGCTTGAATTGGCTTTTTGTCTAACATCGTTTTCCTAGCCTAAAATAAATATAAAATAAACAGCAAGTAATAAGTCATTACAAAAAACATAAAGCAAAAATGTGCATCAAAATGACATATAATATAACCATGTTTATTTAAGAATGTATTTCAATATCAAACAACAAAGTTCAACAATGCAAACCGCAATGACTTTTGCACCAACTAACTAGTTTGAGGAAAATTTTGAGCTCTTCCTATAAACATTCACTGTTGCTTGTTTTTTTCTTTTTGTGATTAAATATACACGCAAAAAAAATCAAACATTAATTTTTTTTCTCTTCCTTTAAGTATGCTTGAATCATGATGAAAATAAAGAGTTGTTATTTGTAATATGAAACATGGAATGAAAACTGTTTGTCTTTGTGGAGAGGAAATTTCTTTCAACTTGATATGTTAGGAATTCCTCCTAGAAATGAACCATTGTTACAAAGGTAAGAAAAGTATCAATCAATGATCTAACTACATGCAGGGATGCATGAGGTACTGAGTGGACAGATTTACACAATTACAGCTAGTCTATCCTTTTGGCACATGTGGATAGCTAAAAGTTTATCCTCTTTTTTTTCCCGTTGAGAGAGAAAGAGTCAGGTGAAATTCGCTCATGTTTGGTAGGAAGCCCAGTTACCTCTGTCCTGATTTGTTCTCATTTATGGCTTTGTGGAAAACAGTGCAAGCTTTTGAGTTTGGTTAAAGCAGGCTTTATTTCTCAAATAATTTAGGATTTCAGACAGTGTAATTCCAGTATTACAACAGTATTACCAGTGTTAACAACCAAGTATTACCAATCAAAACAAACATTTCTTTCCTAACCCTGCTAGTTTGCAAAGTAGAGAAGGCAGAGCATTCTGACTTACTGCTTTGCACGTTCTCAGCCAGTCTTGGAGACTCCTTATACCATTTCCTATGCAAACCAGCCTTGGGTTTATCACCTCCTATTTACTACTGCTCTTAGCTCACTTCCTACCAAAATGGGAGTATTCACCTAGGGATCTCATGTCCAGTCTGGTCCCTGCTTCTCCAATGGCTTCCTTTACTGCCTATTAAAATTTCCATCCCTTCTCATGGTCCATTCCAAAAGCCACCTTCTCCATAAAGGCCCTCCTGATCCTTACTACTGCAAGCCATCCTGTCTGCTTTGACTGATCATGGCCCTCCAATTGCTCGTAGCCTGCTTATAGTCCAGCATAGTCTGCCTTTCGTGTGTACTTGAGTCTTCCCCTTCTCCCCAGTAGTTTACACCTGAGACAGAGCCTTGGTCATAGTTTGCATGGCAGCCAGTGCAGTTCTGTGCACAAACTCTGTGCACGACAGTCAATTCACCCTCAAATGGCATAAGGACCGATTTTATTTTAGGCACTGGGTGGGCATAATGGAAAATGATAAATTGTTACCCTCCAAAATGATCAAATTGGTTAAGGCTTGGGAAAAGATAACTATTTTATGAGGAGGAATTGAAGACAAGTCAAATGAGAGCTAACACCATTATTATTCACAAAATGGGAACATTATTATGCATGGTGTGGAGGTATGAATGCCAAAGAAAACATCAAGGAGGAAATGCAGGCTAGATCACAAAGGATGCTAGGGACAAAGAGAGAACTGGGTTGGGGTTCCAGAATTCCATGCAGAAAATATTTAAGGGAGCAGAAATCAAGTTGGGTGACCAAAGGTATTCAAAATTCTTACAGGCTTGGAGAGAAGGTTATAAAAGGCCAGTCAGAAACCACTGGAAAATGATGTGTTAGGAAAATTCATGGTGTTTGTGTGTATATGTTTTTAAGAGAGGTGAGGCTTATTCTGTTCATATGTTACCCATACGGTGCAGTCCTTCTAACACGGACAAGGCAGTTCTTCATGTAAAGAATAACAATTATATTTACCTTTATATAGAAGAAATATCAAAGAAATTTCCTTGCTTTATGTGAGTTTAAAGTAAAATTCTTTTCAGAACAGTGAATACTTCTGCTGAACATAGGACTACTTTTTCTTAGGTAGTTTGTGATTAGAGTTACCTTCTACTTTGCTGATGGGGAATGTTGAATCCTTTATTGTCAGCTGAGGATCTTCCTATGGTACTGCTATTTCAATGCCGAGCACTGAAAATTCAGAGCTGGGTATTTTTTCTTTTCCTTTTCACTGAATGATGATGATGTTCATTGTTTTCAAGTGTGTATGTTGTTCAGTCGCTCAGTCATGTCCGACTCTGTGATCCCATAGATCTTATCATGCCAGGCTTCTCTGTCCTTCACTATCTCCCAGAGTTTGCTCAAATTCATGTCCATTGAATCGATGATACCATCCAACCATCTCACTCTCTGTTGCTTCCTTCTCCTCCTGCCTTCAATCTTTCCCAGCATCAGGGTCTTTTCCAATGAGTTGGCTCTTTGCATTAGATGGCCAAACTATTGGAGCTTCAGCTTCAACACTAGTCCTTCCAATGAATATTCAGGTTGATTTCCTTTAGAATTAACTAGTTTGATCTCCTTATTGTCCAAGGGACTCTCAAGAATCTTGTCCAGCACCACAGTTCGAAAGCATCAATTCTTTGATGCTCAGCCTACTTTATGGTCCAACTCTCACATTTATACATGACTACTGGAAAACCATAGCTTTGACTATACAAATGTTGGTTGGCAAAGTGGTGTCTCTTTTTCTTAATATGCTGTCTAGATTTGTCATAACTTTTCTTCCAAGGAGCAAGCATCTCTTAATTTCATGGCTACAGTCACTATTTGTAGTGATTTTGGACCCCAAGACAATAAAATCTGTCACTATTTTCCTTTTTTTCCCCATCTATTTGCCATGGAGTTCCCTGGTGGCTCAGATGGTAAAGAATTTGCCTGCAATGCGGGATACCTGGGTTTGATCCATGGATTGGGAAGATCCCCTGAAGAAGTAAATGTATACCTACTCCAGTATTCTTTCCTGGAATATTCCATGGACAGAGGAGCCTGGTGGTCTACAGTCCATGAGGTTGCAAAGAGTTGGACATGACTGAGCGACTAATACATAGGCATGCATATATTTGCCGTGAAGTGATGGGACTGGATGCCGTGATCTTAGTTTTTTGAATGTTGAGTTTTAAGCCAGCTTTGGGGGCAGTATTTGAGGAAGGGGGAGGGATTGTTGATAAACAGTTCTTTGTCCATCTAATGTCTATAAAGACCATACTTAAATCCTAACTAAATTTTATATATATATATATATATATATATATATAAAGATTACTTTTCTTTAACTTTTACAGAACTCTTTCAGAAACATAACTGGAGTGTAATATAAGGCACATCCATATGCTATGTTAGCAAGCCTATGTATTTCTGCTTTACAAGGACAGGTATCCTGAACAAAGGTCCTTGCACTATTTCAATTAGACTGTAAGTCTTCCTCAGAGTTCTAACCTTTGAAGATCTCAAAAATGAATATTCTAACTTGCATAGAAATAGATAAGACAAAGTGTAGAAACTTGAAAACTCAGAATTTTTTTTCTTAAAAAAATGTTGCAATGTCTTCTTAACTTCCTTGGGATATATGAGACTCACAAGGCCCACTCAGCCATCTGCTTTGCTTGATTTCAGATTATTTCCATCTTTTCCAAGGACACAGAGGCAAATAACATATGTGCATATGTGTGCATGTTCACTATGAGCAAGGGTGTACATATACATATATATATATATATATATATATATATATATATATACATACACACAAACACAGCTTAGGTTGTGATCTCCATATCAAGTTTTGGTAATGATTTTTTTTCTGGGGGCTTTGTATAACCAGTTATTTAGTAATTATGTTTGCCTTAAAGTTAGTGTTATTTTTAAAATACAGGAACTTTTTCAACAATTTTTTTTCTGTTTTAACAGCAAAAGCAGCTTGGATGATTAAAACAAACCTTCAAAGTCCATGCTACCAAGTGTCCTTTTCATGGTAGCAGGATGATTTAGTCTTATTTTTATGTAGTATTTAGAGCTTTAGAGGGATGTATTAAAAAAGTTCTATTTAAGAAGTATGAGACTTGTGTCCAAATATGTATTTTAAGAGTGTTATGGTTTGAATTGCATCCCCCCAAAGGATATGTTGAAGACCTAGTCTCTCGTACTCAGAATGTGACCTAATTTGGAAATAGAGTCTTTGTAGAGGTAATCAAGGTAAGAAGTGGTCAATTAGGTCATCTTCATAAGAAGAGGTAGGGGCGGGGCACTTCCCTGGTGTCCAGTGGTTAAGACTCTGCACTCCCAATGCAGGAGGGCATGGGTTTGATCCCTAGTCAGGGAACTAAGATCCCACATGCCACACAGCCAAAGAAGATACAGGCCGAAACCCATGGAGAAGAGAGCCATGTGAAGTCACAGGGAGAGGGCCATGTGAATTCAGAGGCAGAAACTGGAGTGATGAGTCTACACACCAAGGGACATTAAGGATAGCCAGCAGCCTGAAGAACATATCTCTAGATCCTTCAGAGATCATGGTCTTTCCAATATCTCGATTTTGACTTCTAGACTCTAGAACTACAGGAGAATAAATTTCTATTGTTTTAAGCTGTTCTAGTTGTATTTCTCTGTTATGGCAGCCCTAGGGACCTAACACAGAGAGTGATTACATTCAGCTCTGAAAGCAGGTGAATCTAAGAACACCACAGTGGACAATCCTCTTACCCATAACAACTGAAAAGAGCACAGGGGACCTTTCTCCTCTAGGGGCCCTGCATGCTGCTGATCCTTTTTTTTTTTTTTGCCATGGTCTGAAGACTACAGAGAAGTTGTTAAACAAAATATTAAATAGCAATACTAGCTAACATTTGAGAATCCCAGGCACAGGGGAGCCTGGTGGGCTGCCGTCTATGGGGTCACACCAAGTCAGACACGACTGAAGTGACTTAGCAGCAGCAGCAGTAGCAGCTAACGTTTATTGAGCACTTATGAGGAGACAGATTCTATTCTAAGCATTTTATGTATATCATCTGGTTTAAAACCTACAGCTACCCATGTGAGGTAGATACTGTTGTTATCCCCTTTTATAGATGATGAAATTGACTCACTCAAAGTTACAGAGCTGGGATAGTTGTGGTTTGAACCCAGACAGTTTGACCCCTGAGTGCCCCCTCATACCAAGTGTTCATTTCTATTTCACTCTTTCCAGAATCCCATGGCATGGTGCTTTTTTGGAGGAGTGAAATGAGAAAGAAGGAAATTCATGTTGATAGAGCTCCTTTGTAAGTGAGTGACATGCTCAGATCTATTTTATTATTTAATCCTCATAATGTCTCTTTAAAGTAGTTATTATTTGCATAACTTACAGATAGAGAAACTCCTTTGATAGTTTGTAAGTGGTGCCAGGATTTGAACTTGAATCTAATAAATGGCATTTATTCAGTGTTTATTCTGTGATAGGAATTTTATATATATATATTTTTTTTCTTTGGTTCTGACAACAATCTGATAAGGTAGTTGTCTCTGAGAATGTCTCTAAGGTAGATATTCAGACATGAGAATGTCTCAGTCATGAGAATGAAATATCAGAAATGAACAGAAATCCTGAGTAGTCTTCAGGCTGTGAAAGGCAGGCTAGCTCTGGGCTGTGGTATATCACAAGGAAGAGAAGCAACTGCCCATGGAATGAGTAGGATACAGACGTATTTGTCACCTAGAACTTGCCTTGGTTAAAAGAGAGGATGTTGGGCTTCCCTGGTGGTGCAGTACGTTCCCTGGTGGGAATCTGCTTGCCAGTATAGGGACATGGGTTCCATCTCTGGTCTGGGAAGATCTCACATGCTGCAGAGAAACTAAGCCCATGAGCTACAACTACTGAGCCTACATGCTGTAACTACTGAAGCTGGTGTGCCTAGAGCCTATGCTTCACAAGAGAAGCCACCACAATGAGAAAGCCTGCACGATGCAGCAAGAGAGTAGCACCCATTCTCTGCAACTAAAGAAAGCCTGCACAGCAACAGAGACCTAGTGCAACCAAAATAAATAAATAAATGAACAAAAAATAAATGAGAGGGTGAAAACAGTGAGAAGAAAAACCCAAACATTGGCTTAGGGTCAGGCTTTTGGTGTAGATGGGTGCGTGCTAAGTCACTTCAGTTGTATTCCACTCCTTGCGACCCTATGAACTGTTTAGCCTGCCAGGTTCCTCTGTCCATGGGATTCTTCAGGCAAGAATCCTAGAATAGGTTGCGATTTCCTACTCCAGCAGATCTTTCCAGCCTAGGGATTGAACCTGTGTCTCTTGTGTTTCCTGCACTGCAGGCAGTCTTTACTGCTGAGCCACTGGGGAAGCCGTAGATGGATGGTAAATTGGCTAAATGCAGGAAAAATACATCATTAGGAAGGAAACATCCTATATAAGGTGTTTTCTGGTTGTGGAGAATGTAGTTCCCATTGATACATCTGGAATGGAATATTTAATCCTATTGTGGAAACAACTGGCTTCTTCATAAGTCTCTTCCTGTTTGGGTCAGATTGTCCATCAGTGAAGCCAGGTAGAAGCTGCCTCTGTACAGTCTCTGTGATGCTAGTCAGTATGCATGACTGTAAAATTCCCTAAGATTTTTTGAGTTGGATTGGGTTCTGTCTACCTTTAAATTACTCCCAGACCCCTAAGTGTATGGCTCTTGAAAGAACTTCCTGATATCAAAGACAGGTATGACTCCCATCTTCCAGGCGAGGATCTGAGACTTAGGTCCAGTGTCTTGTCCAAAGTTAGACAGCTGATAAATGGCAGAGATAGGATTTGAAGTCAGGTCTACTGATGACTAAAACATATATCAGAATATAGCAACTCACTCTCTTGCTTGGAGAATTTCATGACTCCTGCTTGTACAATTTTTATTTCAGCAGTTTCTTCTGCTATTCAAACTTTATGTGAAGCTATTCCCTCCAGCTTATGTAATGGAGAATAGCATCGAGGGTTGGCCAGTCTGTATTTAGGAAGTACATTTAGATGCCACTCATCCTTAAGCTATTGCAGAATTTCCCTAAACATTCTCAGTCCTCAACTTTCTTTCCTCTACAGAAAATGCTCAGGAAAAATTGTTAAAATGAATCAGATCACTATTTTGTGTAGTGGCTCACCATTGCAGATAATGATTGTTTTTGGCTTCTCCTCCCCTGAGACCATGAGACTCAGGTTTGAAATGTTTTAAACATGCATGTTTCACCATAGACAGAAGTTCTTAAGCTGATTATTGAGCAGATAAGTTTTGGGTGTGTATGTAATTTTTTTTAATTATAAAGGATTACATGCATATGATAATCTTCCCCCTACAAGCTCCCCATCCACCCAAAAGATCACCCAGCCCCACAGGGCATACATATGAAAATCAAAAGTTCACATTTCATCATAAAAAACCATTTTCAGGCCTCAGGAACAAGTTTCATTCCTTTCAGGACTAGTTGCATAATGCTGGATAATGGCTCTCATAAGAAAATGTTTCATGGGTGAATCTGACTCATATCCAAGGTTGCCATACACTGATTACAGAATGAGGACCAAACTCATTGAGCTGACATTTACAGTTCTTCATCATCTTACTCTTTAACTACATCGTTTTCTGGGTCTGTTGTTCCAGGCATAGACATTTTCAAGATCCCAGTGTCTTTTCTCATATTGTTCTCTGTCTGCTATGTCCTAACATCTGTTCTCCACCTATTATTATTATTATCCTTCACGTACTCATTTCAAATGCAATTTCTTTATGTGTCATCTCATCTATTTTTCTACTTTTATTTTTGGTAATTTTCCTTGATCCTTTCCAAGCATTGATTTTGTGCTGCTCAGAATTATTCAATGACATTGCACACTCTGCTCATTTAACTCATCAGACTCAAACTGCAGACCTTCAGAAGGGAGAGGGAAAGAGCAAGAGATGATAAGTAGAAACCTGTTGTTTCTGCAGTTGGAATTGGTCCAGCTGGTGCTTCTTTTGATGTTGTTGTTGTGAAGCATTTAAAGCAAAGCCTGATTGTACTTAGTTTTCAAATTACTTGCTGACTTCAGAACCCCAGAAAGATTCTGGTGGTGGTGGTTTAGTTGCTGAGTCATGTGTGACTCTTGTGACCCCATTTGTAGCCCACCTGGCTCCTCTGTCCTTGGAAATTTTCCAGGCAAAAATACTGGAGTGAGTTGCCATTTCCTCCTCCAGGAGATCTTCCTGACCCAGAGATTGAGCCCTCATCTCCTGCGGCTCCTTCTTTGCAGGTGGATTCTTTACCCCTAGTGCCACCTGGGAAGCCTCAGTAAGATTCTGCTGCTGCTAAGTCTCTTCAGTCGTGTCCAACTCTGTGCAACCCCATAGACGGCAGCCCACCAGGCTCCCCTGTCCCTGGGATTCTCCAGGCAAGAACACTGGAGTGGGTTGCCATTTCCTTCTCCAATGCATGAAAGTGAAAAGTGAAAGTGAAGTCACTCAGTCGTGTCTGACTCTTAGCAACCCCATGGACTGCAGCCTACCAGGCTCCTCCGTCCATGGGACTTTCCAGGCAAGAGTACTGGAGTGGGGTGCCACTGCCTTCTCCACAGTGAGATTCTAGTCTCCCTTAATTAGTTGTTTGCATCTGTCAGTGTAACCTTATTTTACCCATATTTGACTACTTGCTCACAATATACCCCTTTCAAGGATCATTCTGTCATTTTTGAGGTTGCACCCAAGTACTGTAATTCAGACTCTTTTGTTGATTATGAGGGCTACTCCGTTTCTTCTATGGGATTCTTGCACATAATAGATATAATAGTCATCTGAATTAAATTCACCCATTCCCGTCCATTTTAGTTGGCTAATTCCTAGGATCTTGATGTTTATTCTTACCATCTCCTGCTTGACCATGTCCGGTTTTCCTTGATTCATGGATTTAACATTCTAGGTTCCTATACAATACTGTTCTTTGCAGCATTGGATTTTACTTGCATCACCAGACACAACCACAACTGAGTGTCATGTCTGCTTTGGCCCAACCGCCTCATTCATTCTGGGGCTATTGGTAATTTTCCTCCACTCTTCCCCAGTAGCAGCATATTGGACACCTTCAGACCTGGGGGACTCATCTCTTGGTGTCATATCTTTTTGGCCTTTTATACAGTTCATGAGGTTCTTACGGCAAGTATACTGGGGTGGTTTGCCATTCCCTCCTTCAGTGGATCATGTTCTGTCAGAGCTCTCTGCTATAACCTGTCTTGGGTAGCTCTGCACTGCATGGCTCATAGCTTCATTGAGTTACACAAGCCCCTTCACCACAACAGGGTAGAGATCCTCGAAGGGGTTAAATTGTGTGCAAATAGTCAAATATGGGTAAAATAAGGTTACACTGACACAGGCAAACAGCTAATTAAGGAGACTAGAATCTGAGACTAGAATCTTACTGAGGCTTCCCAGGTGCACTAATGGCAAAGAATCCACCAGATGACTCGTTGGAAAAGTCCCTGTTGCTGGGAAGGATTGAGGGCAGAAGGAGAAGAGGATGAGATGGCTGGACAGAATCACTGATATAATGAACATGAACTTGGGCAAACTCTGGGAGATGGTGAGGGACAGGGAGGCCTGGAGTGCTGCAGTCTATGGGGTTGCAAAGAGCTGGACACGACTAGGTGACTAGACAACAACACAGTGTACTGGGGTTCCCCCGGTGGCTCTGGTGGTAAAGAACCTGTCTGCAATGCAGGAGCCATGGGAGACTTGGGTTCAATCCCTGGTTTAGATGATAAACCATATAATCATGCAGTCCCTTACTTACTCTTTTAAAGCTTCAGCTTTTTCACCTATAAAATGTGGAAAATGATGACATCTACCCAAAGGCTTGTTTCTAAAGCATGAAGAAAAGAATTTTTCATGTAGCAAACTTTCAGTAAGCGTTGGCCATGCTTCTTTATTGTTTCTTTTCACATGGAGTCTGTGTCTGAGTTATACAGTTTAGAATTCTTTCATCAATATTCAGGGTGTGGTTTGCTCCTGCAATTCCTCTCCCTTACAGTATTTGCATTCATCTTTCAGGAAATTGTGATATACAAATTTTGTTAGAATAAGATATTTGATTGCCACATGTCAAAAGTTGTCATTATATTTACAAACATGCATACATATATATATATAGAAATACCTGTACATGTGTCTAATCTATCGATATATAAACACATACAACAAAATGTATGGACTTCCCTAGTGGCTCAGCAGTGAAGAATCCACCTGCAGTACAAGTGATGTGTGTTCAATCCCTGGGTCAGGAAGATCCACTGGAGAAGGAAATGACAACCCACTCTAGTATTTTTTCTTGAGAAATCCCATGGATGGAGGAGCCTGGCAAGCTATAGTCTACGGGACTGCAGATGAGTTGGACATGACTTAGTGACTAAACAACCACAAAATGTGTAAGGTCTTAATGTGAATGCCCCATACACCCTCACATAGGCTGCCCTCATGCACTAAGAAACCTGTGCAACTTGACATAGTGGTCTGCAATTTTCTAACAATCTGAAGAACAGGAATAACAAGAGATAATCAATACTTTTTGCCTGTATGAGCTCAACTTTTGACATTTTTAAGAACTAAAGACACCGAAGAATTCATAAGTCAAAATTACTTACACCTAATGAAATACTAACTTGTTTTTTGTTTAATAGGATTGGGATTGAAAAGCACATTTTAGGAATGCCCTGTAAATAATACATGAAAGCGAAAAAGGGCAATGATTAATTAGACCACAAGTTCATTAACATAAAACATAAAACATATATGAAAGTTATAGATTTCTAAGCTACTTACTAGACCTCAGTAAGTGGTTGAGAATCTGAGCTGTAAGAAATGAAACTCACTTAAATAAATAACCACCAAGATCAGAACAAACGGTCTTTGCTTTATAAACCTTGCTCTGTATGCCTTCAGAGTTGAAGCGGAAGCCATCAAAAATGCAGTCTCATTCCTAAGCCTCCGAGAAGCATGTCATTACTCTTTCCACTTTGAGAGAGGAGCCTGTCAATCAAGCAAGCTTATTTTGCAGGTCCTGGAGGGGAGGATAGCACATTAAGTTTTACTCTCTCTTATTCTTGGTAACACTTTATCTCAAGTGCCCATTAACAAGCACAGTCTATAATTCAGGCTGAATTATGATGAAAGCACTCTCCTGGGAGTGCAAAGCATCTGCATCCACCAGCAGCTGCCATTAGTTTACGAGAATGAGTGTCTCCAATCACACCCAGCAAGGTGAAGTGCCCCGGTTCAGGAACTACACAGAGTCTACCCCATTGAAGCTTCAGAAGAGGCTCCTTTGTTCTCTGTTTCTCTCACCTCACCTGAGCTACCTTAAGAAGCCACTGGGCTTCATTTCTTCTTTTTATGACATATGTGACACTTTATCCTGGGATTCAGATCTTAATTCTTCAGTTCCCTTTTTTTATGTCATGATAAAAATTCTGGGGAATATATAGAATCAGCTGCCTTTCAGATTCATCATTTCAATATTTTCATCTGCAACAACTGTTTAATTAGAAGAGGCTCCTTTTGGTAGGCTCCTTTTGTACAACTTTAATGAAACTGAAGAGCATGAAATGTGGTTTCCCTGCTTTTAAATGAAGCTCCTTTTATAGAAATAAGATGAGAAATGGAGAAATTGTTGAAGTCACAGTGCATGAAATTAAGGGAGCCCAAACTGTATTGGCACTAGTGTGTTTTTTTTTTTTTTTCTCTTAAGTTGATGTTTTGAGGACCAAGGTTGTGGTTGCTAACAAACAGGGCTGATGTTGTTTTTTTTTCTCTCTCTCTCTCTCTTTTTTTTTTTCAAGTTCATAGATTTCTGACAGACATGCCCTTAAGGATTCAATTTGTTGTTGTTTAGGAAAATTTTATGAAGTAAACTATTATGCAATAGAGGACTATTTTCACACAACACAAAAGAAAATTAATGATGGCATCTGGTTATGAGATAAAACCTGAAATTGTGCTGGATTTCATGTAAAGCAGGATTCAATGTGCAGACCTGAAACAGAATAATTACAGAAGATTTCAAGCAACTTGTGTTATAATCATATGCCATGTACATAAGGCCCTACCACACCACTAAGGTGTTAGTTACATGGGTATTCTAGTCATTATCAAATTTTCTATCATATTGTTCTGTATCTTGAAATACAAAGGGAAGAGATGAAGCTACACTCCTCTCATACATTAATCAATGTAACAACCATGTTGGAAATTCAAATTCAGGGGTCTGCATGCCCTTGCTATACAATTTAGACTAACTTGATAATAAGCATTTTGGGGGGCTGGATGCAGGTCTTGGAACTGGTTTTAATTGCTAGTTTGAAATGATGAAAATACTGAGTGTGATTTGCCTGCTGACCTAGAATAGATGATTAGCATTCTCACATGAGAACAGAGAGGCATTAACCCTCAAGTATAAAGAGAGAACCTCTAAGAGCCATCAAAAATTGGGGCCTGAAACTTCTATCAAAGATTATTAATTCACAAACCTATGGTTGCCAGGGGAAGGGAATGATGGGGGAAAGGGATACTTAGGGAACGTAGGATGGACATGTACACACTGCTATATTTACAATGGCTAACCAACAAGGACCTACTCTAAAGCACATGGAAGTCTGCTCAGTGTTATGTGGCAACCCGGATGGGAGGAGGGTTTTGGGGAGAATGGATACGTGTATGTGTATGGCTGAATCCCTTCGCTGTCCACATGAAACTATCACAGCATTGTTAAATAGCTGTACCCCAATACAGAATTAAAAGTTTAAAAAAAGAAAAAAAAAAGATTATTAGCTCTTGAAGCCCAGCCTTCACTCCAACAGATTGTAGAAAAGAGAACTGAGGAGACAAAGACAGCAAGAGAAGCCTCATGGGCTTGTGTTTCAGTCTTGCAGAATTCCCCTCCTCTCCTCTTGGGATAGCTGAGGGTTTGTCAGCTTCTACCCCACCCATCTTGTGATATGGGGGAGTCAGGAGCTGAGGGGTTTGGGAGATAAGACCAGACCTAGCTTCCTTTTTGGAAAACTGAATGATAGAGAGATTTCTTAAGGTCTCCTGATAAATCTGAAAGACCACCCCCCAGTCAGCACTTGGACTTCTGACTTTCATGGCCCAGAAATGTCCTGTTGAGGTTAGCTGGAAAGATTGACAAGAAGTCAGGAGGAGGCTACAGTCATGGAGTTTATTTTAGAGAACTCTGCATCTGCCTTCCATCTCTCCTCCCACCCACTCCAACCCTGAGTAAGTAAAGCCTTGAAAAGGGACAAGGACGCATCAGTGTCCCTCCCCTTCCACTCCAAGATGCCAAGAGTGAAAGTGCCAGCCTCACCCTGCTTTCCACGCCTGAGCTTTCGAAGCTGCAGACCTGGTCTTGGCCGAGGGATCGCTGAGGCAGAAATCAGATTTAAATGGAATATGAGAGCAGTTTTAAACTGGAGAGTGTTCTAATCATTGAGAGTAAACTGAAATGCAAGAGACTTGCTAAAGTGTTGAACAAAAAACAAGGTTGAAAGCAGTGACTGAGGGAAAAAAGTAGTAGTTTATACTCAAAAAGTCAGTTTGATTAATTTCTATTTGTTTCCTTTGATGATTTTTGATCTCTTTGTGTATCAATAGTTTTCTTTTGAGTTTAGAACACCACCACTAAGGTAATTCCTTCTTAAATAACTAAAATAAACACAAATGCTGAATTTTTTTTCACAACCAAAAATCTCCAATGTTTCCTACATTTCATATCACATTAAAAGTTCCCCAAGAGAAGACTTTTCCAGAAAAAGAGAGCAATAAAAAGAACCAAAACAGTCTATGAAACCTACAACATTGTTTTGCCTTCTCCATTTTTATCAATCATTTTGAACAGCACAAACCCAAGTAAATAGTGTTATAATTAGTTATCTTTTTTAGAATGATTAATTTTCTGTTTTTATCTCTGGGTAATAAACTCCTTATTTGGTTCGGTATTTCAGGAAGCAGCCTCTGTGGTAGAGATTTGTGTGTGGAGGTTTAGTAGAGAGAGCTGTCTGGATCAACACTGAGGGAGTGAAGGAATCAGGAAGACGTACAAGGAGAAGTCAAACCAGGAGGCGGTCGTAAGAAAGAGTTGTGTTGAATTGGGGCCTGAGGGCACTTAACACTCTCTGCCTAGACCAGCCTTGGATGTAGGGTGTCCTTAGGAAGGGCATGTGAACTGATCCAACCAAGGGCTCCAACTGCCAATACTCCCAGCAGTGGTGCATTGGTAAATCAGCTCTCTGGACACAAAACAAAGCAAAACAGAACAAAACCAAAACCCACCACAAAACCCTTATTTTTTTGTTTGCTGATTTCCGTAGTGTAAGTAGTCCCATCAAGACTGATTTCAACCTACTCTTATGAAGCCAGTGAAGGAGAATTGGGAAGAGACATTCACGACTGGCCCTAGCTCATCTTTGGTTCCATCCTTGGGGAGGGATCTTGGTAGTTCACCCACGGCATCCATTGTACTAACTTCTTTTCTTGTAAAGAAGTACTCCTAAACCTTCAAAGATTTTCGGCCGCATTGGGCACACCACAATAAACAGTTGCAGGTTTCAATTCAGTGAAATTAAATCACCCCGAGTGAGAAAGTCATTTATATTCCATGATATCCCAACAGCCTATTCTTATTTGGCAGTGTCAGGCTCTGAACCAACAGCAACATCTGCTGGCAATTTATTCTCTATTATCTTCTGCCTACTACTTAACCTACTGGATCAAACAATTCTATGTTCACTGTTCCCTATCCACCTGTAAGTTGGAGTGTTCACTTGTAAAAATTTAAATGTAGCTTTAGAAAATTTTTCATACCCTGATCAGAATGTCGGTTATAAAAATTTCAAATATGTAATCGTTATTTTCCCCAGCCCACTGCTCTTTTGTCCAATTTATTTCCCTATGATTTTAGCCTGATTGACTTTCTGAAGGCTTAGAAGGGCAAACGTAAAAGGTCTGTTGACAATAACATGGAGAAGTGCTGAATGGTCAGGCAGGTTGTTGATGTTTCGCTTTTCCGGAACCCACTGATTGTTGACCTCAGGCCTCATTTTCTTTTCTCACGCATACTTCAGAGATTGGCCTGTCTTCTCTCTGAGACCCTCTCTTCCCTGTTCACTGTGGAAATGAACGTAGTAACACAACTTCTCTCATTTTTATCTCTAATCTAAGGACAGATTGTGAGTTTGCAATGTAGGGAAGGTATACCCAATATGCATTGTTTTGCTGGATTATTCTAACAAGTAAAGGAACAAGTAGCAAGAAATATTCTAACAAGAAAAGAAGGCAGACAAGGGCCTGTGAAATAAGATTCAAAAGGAATTTTCAAAACAGTAGGGCATTTTCACTCTTTTAATAATAGTTATGTCTAGTCTTCACTGAGGTGTAAAATAGGTCCCAGTCTGATTTTTCACTCATTTAATTTCCTAGTTTATTTCCTATGAATTGGTGGTTTTCTTTGTTTTTGGGGATGGCTTCCAGAATTGTCTAACCCTGGACAAGAAAGCCCCATAGTCCCCACAAAGGGGCAGAAATGTAGATAATATATTATCTATGGCAAAGGCTAAGCTGTTATGACAAAGGGAACAAGAAATAAAATGGCTTGACTAAGACAGAGTTAGTTTTTAGGTAACACTTCAGTCAGTTCAGCCCTGAGTGACAAGGGATCACGACGGACAGAGTTGTTGAGGAAGCCAACTCTTCTGTCTTGTTCTGCCATGTTCCCCATCCTCTAGATCAATGTACTAACTGACCAGGCCCAAGAGGGATCTGGGATGCTAATATGGCTGTGTTCCAGTTCATGAGAAGGGGAAAAGTCCAGAACAAGAGCTTTCTTTTTAACAAAGAGACAGTGAACTTTTAAGATGTTAAGTTTTACTTCTCTTCACATTCCACTGGGTTCTGGAAAATGTAATTTTTAACTGGATGGCCATGAACTTATGTCAGGGCAGATTTTGGGGGATGGTTAGCAGGCTGCCACTCTGGTCCCCTAAATATCCATGTTCACGTTTCTTATCATCTTCTTGTGTCCCATGGAAGACAGTCCAAAGTCTCATCCATTTCTGCATCAGATCAAATTTTCAGAACTCTGGGAGATGATGAACAGTCCTCTTCAAGAGGTCCAGATGAAGTTTTTGTCGTCTGATGACTATAAACTAATAGATAATCAGCCTAAAATATGATAACTACAATTCAAAACTCTCATTCATATAATAGAAGAATTGGAGACACAGCAGTCCTTAGTTATTGCAAAGACCTCCTGCCCTAGCAGTGGAGTATGGCTTGTAAGTAGCCATCTGGGCACCCCACTGTGCCTTCTGGAAGAGCTACCTTGTCCATTTTCCTTCATGGACCCCAGCTTTATCATTTGTAAGAGTCTCATGTGTGGTTTTATCTGTCTGAAGTGGGTGTTGAAAAGTAAAGTTTTTGCAGTCTGCTCTGGCTGAAGCAGGCCTGGGACCTAGAGTGTTGCTAGATTTGTGATTTCTTTGGTAAATACAACTGCCTAAAAATATGTAGGTTTTCAACCTATTAATGCTTGCTTCCATTCGTACCTATTGGCAGGTAACCTATAATGACGGTTTTTCCTGGACATAGTACCTTTTGCCTGCTGATTCTCTTTTACTGCTAGCATCGTTGCCCAGTCCCCACCCCACCCCCACCCCACCCCAGTTCTTCACTTAGGCTTGGCTTGTCTGTACTGGAGGCATCTCTTGCCAAGACATCTTCACAGGAGATGTTTGAGAGAGGTTCCAGGTAACAGACTGCTATTTTCGGTGTAGACCCAATTTAGTTTGTGTTTCCAGTCCTGTGACTCTACAAATTTCTGGATTCTCCAGTGATTTAGATTTCAGACTACAGGAAGAGAGTATCTCCTTTAGTGGATTTGTAGTTTTGCACATGTCTGCTTTCAAACTGACAAACCCTTGCCTTAGTGTATCTCTTTCTTAGGTATCTTATAGAAAGTGGCAAGGAGCAACTCACTTCTAAATTTCTGGGTATTTCCCCAGCACTTCCTCCAGAGCTGTGAGTTCCCTGGGTGTGCTTTCTGAGCTGACACAGGTGAGAGTTTGGCTGAAAGCATAACAAGGGGTACAGAAGATCAGAAGACAATGTCTAGTTTTCCTCTGCCCATTAGATAATTTCTAAGCCAGTTTAGAAATGTATCAATATTTTAGATTTTGTTACTTAGTATACTGCTTCCAGGTGCTAATTTCTGTATAACTCAAGCTAAGTCAAAGTAAAAGTTATGTTGTTGTAACAAAGAGATCCCCAAATACAATTTATGTAAGAAGTTTTAGTTTGGCTAATCCAGGGTCCTTAGGGTGGTAGTTCGGCTACTCAGGATAAGGATAGACCTAGATTTCTTCCATTATGTCATTCCGCCAACCCCCACAAATGCCTGTTTTTACGGAAGAGAAGGAGAATGGATTTGAGGGAACCAACTAGTAGTTTGCCAAAAACATTAAGAAGTAGGCCCAAAATGTTTCAAGTAAGATTAATTAATATTGTAGCCATCTCTACACGATGCTGTCAATCTCACTGTCTTCCTGTTTCACAAATGATGAGACTCTTAAGCCATTTTCCCTCCCTGTCTTTTTGACTAGAATCATGAAATCATCTGGGGCTTCCCAGGTGGCGCTAGTGGTAAAGAACCTACCTGCCAATGCAGGAGATGTAAGAGACACGGGTTCAACCCATGGGTCGGGAAGATCCTCTGGAGGAGAGCATGGCAATCCACTCCAGTATTCTTGCCTGGAGAATCCGCCTGAACAGAGGAGCCTGGTGGGCTGCAGTCCACAGGGTCACAAGGAGTCAAACGTGACCGAAGTGACAGCACAGCATGCGAAACCATCCAACTGCATGAAACCATCTAATCAGCTCCTGTAGGGCACTGGTAGGGCCTTTGGGTAATTGAACTGCCTGGGGACTGCCACTACCATTTAATGCCCAAGAAGCCTGAATTATGAGCAAGGGACATGACCTCAAAATACACCATTGTCCCGCTCCAAATGCATGAGAAACCAAATTTCCTAATTCACAGTCCTCATTTTCAGGTCATTAGTGTCAGAGCTGAGACAAGAATATAGATTTTCTGACTATTTATTACACTAACTTTCTAAAATCCAATCCTTGACGAATAGGCTTAAAGGAAATTACACTTAAAAAAAAAAAGTTTAAAAAATTTTTACTGTGCTCCTGGCTCCCACCTGTTCTATAGCAGCAGCACCTTACCTGCTTAATTCTGTCTTTTCCTACCACATTTGAAAAGGAAAAAAAATCTGTTAAAAATAGAATGACAGTTGTAGGGGAAGGAAATAAAACTCTAAATACAGTATCTCTATATGCATGTATAAATAGGAATATAAACAGACAAATATAGGATGACTATAAAGCAGTAAGACTTTATTTTGGTATGAGTTTTGTGGCATCGATCTCATTGCTTTGTATTCAGGCTTATGTATGTTTAAGGTACTGTGCTTTCCCGATTCAAATAAAGAAGATCGGGTGGTGAAGAGTGGGGGCATTGGGGTGGGAACGATCAAGCCCTTGGACACAGGGCAGAAGCCTGCAGTCTGAGTATCAGAACAGAGGCTTGGAGTCTGAGACCAAGGACCCAAGGAGAGGAGGCAAGGGAGAGACCCCAGCCGGGAAGAGCTCGGGGACCAGGGCAGAAGCAAGCCAGCAGCAGGCTCGCACACAGGCAAGTGGGCAGGAAAACCAGCCGCGAGGCACCGGAACAAGGCAGGCTGAGCCCTGGGCCATTACTGCAAACCACAGAGCAGCAACAACAAAATAAAGTAGGAACAAATATATAACTACCATAACAGGATTCCCAGGGAAAGCTACCGTGTCGCCTGGAAGGGAGAATGAAATAAGGAGTGGTAAATATGTTATCTTGACCGGAGGCACAAAAGTTGGGAGAGCAAATTGTGACATATTGATCTTAGCCTGTTGAGTATGCAAAAGGGTTTATTGTGACCGCAGGTTGAACCGTGCTACAGAGGAGGGACAGTGTGGCCACTGGGCCGCATATCTTTGTATCTTTCCCTTTCATATATTGTTTAAGCAGTGAAAAAAAAATTCTGATAAAAATAGAGATGACAAGTTTTGGAGAAGGAAATATGAAACTAAATACATTATGTAAATATGCAAAAGCAGGACTAAAAATACAGAAATCTGGACGAAGATACAGTAAGAAGACGATGCCAGTGACAGCAGCGTTGGTGTCAGGAGAGGGTACAAAGATGCGTCCTTTTCTGTGGGTCCCTGAACTGTTTATTTTAATTTGCTGGGAGGATTGCACCTGTGTGAATTTGCTCGTTCTTTTTAGAGTCAAGACTGTCAGATCGTTTGAGTTCCTTATAGTGTTCTGATTTCATATAGTTTCATATACAGCTGAAAAAAAAGTAGCTTTTAATTTGCCTCCTTAAACTAACATTGTAAAGCAACTACTCTGCAATAAAAATTAAAACACAAACACAAAAACAAAACCCTGTCCCGTCTTTCCTGTTGTACAGCTGCAGCTAACTGGCATTTTTCCAATCTGGTACTAGGGAAAATCACCTTTATGGACTTTCTTTCTTTTACCTACTCTTTTTATAAAAACCCGAGCACAACTTGTTTTCTGTCTTTTCTCTGTGGATGACACCCTCTCATTACCAGGCACATAGAATTTTACTTTCTTTTTTTTTTTTTTTTTTTTTTTTGATGATAGTTTCAGTTTAACAGCTTACTTGGTGGGCGTGTTTGAAAGATGAGCTGGCTGGCTACTCACTAGCCCACATAGCACATTTCTCTTGGTCTGTGTGGTCTATTCTCGAGTTCAAGACTTCAGAATAGGAGGAAGGGGGAAGTAGGTAAGGTGAGATTATTCCTCCTTCCTTCCATTGCAGAATGGCTTGTTACCATGAATTGCAGAGCCATGGTTGGCTCATGACAGCCAGGGGGGCAACAGCTTGTTGCTGAAGTCACGTCCATCGATTCTCGAGTCTTATGCGTCACACTTGCTTAGATCTGCCAGGTATTTCTTTGCCTTCCTCTGGCTGGATTCCAGACTGCCCTGTGCCCTGTGATCAATCCAGCTGCCGAGAGAGAATAAAGGGAGAGAATCTGGGAAAATTAGAGCTTTAAGGGAAGTTAAGGATCATCTGCTTCACCTCTTCTTCTGTCCACTGGTAAAAGGAATTCCATGAAACACTAGCTGAGGATACTAGTAATAATAAGGGCAGTGTGAGTCCTGGAAGCCAGGTCTCCTTCTGGTCTATTTCCAATAGACCCTGTATATTTCCTTACCACAGGCAGGAGTCTACACAATGTATCCACGTATTTGCTCTTTAAATAGACTAATCGGGGTTCCTTCTTCTTTATAATTCTATATAATAACACTGTCACTAACAGTATTTTTTGCCACTATACAGTTAGCAAACGGAAGAGTGAAAAATTCTTATTCCCTCCTTTTCTATTTTTTTCTTGTTTTGTGACTTTTCTCCAATTAGACCTGAATGTATAAAGAGGAAGAATGTTTGAATCCCTCTTTTTTGCCCTATGTATTTTTTGCTTCTGGGGGGAAAAAACATTGTAACCTTGTTCCAGTTTCCTAAGAAGACTGGATTCCTCTGCAATGGGAAATCTCTATCTCTTCCCTTCCTATCAGTACGCTGTTGGATTTAACCTCAAGGTGCAAAATGTTGTTTGACTGCCTCAACTAACATCTCGAGTAGCTCCCGCCATTGTAACCAGAGCCACGGACAGCATCCCTCACATATAGCTCTGTCCCCCTCTCTTTGCGACAGCGTCTCATCTAAAACATTTTCAGGTATGTTTCCTCATGGGTGCTTGGGACTGTGACTGCCATATGGTGTCAAGAGCAACATCTGCATCGATGCATTATGGATAATAAGTACCCGAAAGAGCATTTGTTAGAGATTTGTGGGAACCCCAGAGGTCTGGGTATGCAGTCATAGTGTGTTATTCTCTCAATTTGTTTGTTTATTTGTGCTTTTTTCATTGAGCATATACTTAGTGAGTTCTACTGTGGGCAGCGTGCACTAGGCTTACTGCACGAAATGAGATACAGGAGCTTAGCGTCTAGTTGGGAAGATGGATAAAAATGTGAATGATTATATAACCCAGTGTGATCATCACTCTGAAAAAGGCAAATTGAAAGGTCAGAGAGGGAGCACAAGGACATTGCATTTCATTTGATCTGTGAGTGCAGAGAGATCTTCCTGGCATGGTGATGCTTGAATGAGTGTTTAAGGATGAGTAGGGACAGGTTGTCATTGAGCACACTCCAGGAAATGGTGAAGGACAGGGAGCCTCGCATGCTGCAGTCCATGCAGTCTCAAAGAGTCGCACACGACTGAGCAACTGAACAACAGCAACAAGGCACAGGCCAGGTAGTCAGGGAGGGACAGAACCCCAGGCAGAGGAGAGGGCAGTGCAGTGGGCACAGAGGAATGGGAAGACACATTCTCGGGAAATTGCAGTATCTGGTGTGGCCAGCGGGGGACTGCATGAGAGAGGAGACTGGAAAAAACAATGGAGGTTCAGATGGCAGCCAGTCTTCTCAGCCAAGTCTGGACTTTGTACTTTACTGTATCATGGAAAATATTGAAACATAATATAATCAGATTTATGGATTGGAAAACTGACCTGGGCAATAAGGTAGGCTTGCAGGTTGTGAGACTAAAGGCAAAGAGATGGGTTAAGAATCAGCTATAGTAGTTTACACAGAAATGTGGGTGCCTTGAAACAAGGCTGTGGTAGTTGGGGAGGGATGAGAGCTCCAAGCTGTTGTAGTGTTTGAATTGGTAGGAGTTGGTAACTGACCAGATGTAGAAGAGAAAGCAGACTAGAATGTCATTCAGCAACTGAATTGATACCATTTACTGTGACAGACATTTACTGTGACAGAAATTTACTGTGACAAGGGGCTTTCCTGATAGTTCAGTTGGTAAAGAATCCGCCTGTAATGCAGGAGACCCTGGTTCCATTCCTGGGTCGGGAAGATCTGCTGGAGAAGTGATAGGCTACCCACTCCAGTATTCTTGTGCTTTTCTCGTGGCTCAGATGGTAAAGAATCCGCCTGCAATGCGGGAGACCTGGGTTCAATCTCTGGGTTGGGAAGATACCCTGGAGAAGGGAAAGGCTACCCACTCCAGTATTCTGGCCTGGAGAATTCCATGGATTGTATAGTCCATGGGCTCGCAAAGAGTCGGACATGACTGAGCAAATTTCACTTTCACTGTGACAGAAAGTGAAAGGGCAGGTTGTTGGATGTGGTGATATTGGGGTTAGGGAACATGATGTGAAATGCCTGTGGTACATGTAAGAGAATCTGTCTGCGAGGTAATGAGCACTTCATAAGCCTATAGCTCAGCAGAGATATTAGGCCCGAGATAGAGACATATTGGTCATTGGCAAGTTTTTGGTGGGTGAAACTTTACATATGGATAGGGGAAACCAGGAAGACAAGCTAAGAGAAACAGTGGTAATGAATCAGACTTCCTGGATTCAAATCCCAGATCTGTCATTTTGGGGCTGTGCAATTATGGGCACGTTACCTCACCTTTCCAAACCTTGGTTGCCTTCTCTGTAAAATGGGAATAATCCTCGTAACCATCTTAAGCATCACGTGAAGTCCTTAGTCACGTGCCTGGAACACTGTAAATACCAATCGATATTGGCTATTATTATTGCTATTATTAAATTAAGAGTTTACAGTGGGTGCTGAAAAGAGGATTGCAGATGAGGGATATCTAACATTTCACAGAGAAACAGTGAGGAATAGGAATGCTGGGGTAAAACATGAGCAAGTTAGAAGTGGAGAAGGGAAATACATTTCAGAATGAGTGCCCAACAGTGTCAACCAGCACTGTGAGCTTAAGAAACAGTAGGTTTGGCAAACAGTGTGATACTTTTCAAGGACAAACACATTAGAGGGTGGGATTGAAAAGTAAATGGAGGATGAGATGATAGAGACTGGAGTATAGAATACTGTTTTAATAAGTTTAGTTATATAAAATAAAGGAATCTCAGTGTCTAGAGCAGGTTTTGAAGAAGAGAGAGGGCTTTTGTAAAGTTGGAAGGAAACTGGCAAGTTGAAAAACCAAAGGTAAAGAAATACATGCAGGATATATAGGTTAGAACTCCATGTTGATCTTTCCTTCCTATGTTAGACAAAGTGTGTTATGTCCCAAAGTCCACGGTCAAGGGACAAAAGAGGAAGAGATCCAACTTTAGCTGTTTTCTAGGCACTGTGTAAGGTGCTTTTCATTTATTCACTTACTGAAACTTCTTGGAGACTTGTCAAAAGAGCTGCCCATTGATAATTCCTATTTTCTATCCAAAGCAACTAGGACATACAGGGAGTAGGCAATTCACCAAAGGACACAAATAAAAATTGGGAACTTGGCTATGCTCTGCTGCTTTCAAAACTTGTGTTTCCTGAGCTACTCAGTGGTTTTATTTACATGAAAGATTTCTGGAAAATGTGTGTTTATGATGATGGATGGTTGCAGCAGACAGTGTTAGCGCTCTTCCCACATCTGCTTAGTCTCTTTGCTATTTTCCTCTATGTTGATTCTCATTGCTCTTTCCTTACAGCCAGCACCTGCCCCTCTTTGTTGGAAGGGTGTCCTTAGACTGTAAAAGGGTACTTTCCTGTTTGAAGATTAGGAAGTTCTTGAAAAACCAGGTTTACTGCCGCTGCTGCATACTCCTAACCCTAAGCAATGCTTGATGGATGTCATGGTTGTAATACCCAGCTCTTTGGTCCCTGATATGAAAACACTGAGGTGTGATTTCCACCATTATCAGATTTCCCCAGGGAATTGAGCGGGTTACCAGCTCTGGTCCCTTGCTTGATATCTTCATTTGGCTTCTAAATTAATTTCCTATTGCTTTTGTAACAAATCATCACAATTTTCATGACTTAAAACATCAAAATTTATAATTTAATAGTTTGCAGGAGCCCCATCTCAGTCTTGGTAGGCTGAAAGGTGTTGGCGGCCTTGTGTTCGTTTTTGTAGAGTGAATGGGAGGATCTTTTCTGGGCAGAAATTCAGTTCCATGTGGTTGTGGTCTTGTTTCCTGGCTGGCTCTCAGCTGGGCCCTACCCTTCACTCCTAGAGGCCTCTCTCTGTTCTTTCACAGAACCTCCAGTATCGAAGAGCCAGCACAGGGCGCATCAGGCCCTTCTCATACTGTGATCTTCTGAACCTACCTTTTTTCTCATTTAAGTCCTCCTGTGATTAGATTGAGCCCATCTGTGTATAATCTAGGATAATCTCCCTATTTTGTGACCAAATGTTTTGTAATCTTAATTTCATCTGTAATTTTACTTCCCTTTTTACCAAAGAAGGCAACATATTCCTAAGTTCTATTATTAGGAGGTGGGCATCTTTCAGGGGAGGCATCATTCTATCTACCACAGTTTCCTTTCCTTGTGGTCCCACTTCCTCAATCCCTCTACCTGTGTTTTTTGAAATCACTTCCTAATAAATCACTTTCACAAGTGATTTATTTGGGATTTTGCTTTTGGGGAATTCAACCTGAGCCAATGAGGAATTTTCTAAATTCAAGAATTGTCTTCATTATTGAATTTGGGGTGGCCAGTGGGAGGGTCAGGCCAGCACTCTAAGTCTGGGCAGAAAATGTCCACTCCCGTGCCTGTGTTCCTAGCTGCTGGGCTCATTGGCTTTCTGGCAGTTGGACGGGAAGAACAGGGGAGACTTTGCTAATGAGATTCTCTCTGCTCACCTGAAATGCTCTGCACAGCATCAGTGTGGCACCCTCGGCAGCCTTGCCTACCAGCGAGTCTCTGTGCGTGGCATTTATAAACCCAAGCATGAGGTTCTGCCACAGCCGTCAAATGTGGTAGCTCGTTAGTAAGTGGCAGACACCAGGCAGGGCTGGCCCAGCCCTGATGCTACGTGGCAAGGCATAGAAAATGAACATGCCACCCAGTTCAGGGTCAATATGCAAAACAGAAAAGGGAAAAATGGAAGCTTGACAGCCTGTCACAATGATTATTAACTGTCTTCTGGAGACCTGTGGGCTCCCAGCTCCTTGAACACACTTAGCCAGTCAGCAGTCTGTATCAGCTCTTTAGCACACACTCCTTTGCTGTGTGTATCCCTTGGGTCTGTTTCATCAGGTGCCAAATTTCTTGTCCTCTGTGCACACGGATGCTCCATTTACACCCACTGCCGCAGGGTCCCCAGTGATGGAGGTACATATAATTTAAACCTAGGACATTTTTTTTCTCGTGTGAGCCAGGTTAATCACAGGCTCTGCCAGGTGACAAAAAAGGGAGGTTGCTCAAACACAGCACACCTGCTGAGCAGAGTTTACATCTGATCCTTGAAAATATTACTTCAGAAACCATTACTTGGAAGGCCGTGACTGAAGGAAGCCCCTTGGTAATAGTTGTAATGGTGCCCCATGCTTCCTTTTCGATTGCCTTGCATTCCCTTTCTTTCACCAACCTACAGCTCCAATTTATACTTCCCTTTCTCTTTACAACATAATCCTCACTCCCTGAAATTTACACCTACATTCCAGACTCCACATGACAGCTCCGTTCATAATACCACCCATGAAAAAGGCTTTTATGATCTTGAATTTTATACTCCTCAACATTTTTCCCTACTACTTTCAAAATACACATTCTTAATATCCCCAACAAAGGGGAACAGATTAAAGAGAAATACCATAAAATAATTCAGTGAAGACCTAATAAAAGATGCAATCAATCAAGCAAGTGACAGTAGCAGTTTCTTTTAACATCAAATCTAATGGTTTCTTTTTCTAGTACAAAAGTGCTCCATTAACAGTGTGAGTCTTTTATTTAGGTAATTCACACGAGTGGTTGCCAGATGTAGTTTATTTTCAGGAAGGCACACTTATAGAAGCAGCACACTGAGCTAGAGACAGAGTTATCTCCATCTAACGTACTCTCTAATGACCTTTCAGAGTGAAAATAGCAGTGAAATCCTAAAACCGAAACCCTCAAAAATCAGATCCAAGTAGCACTTCACATTTAAAATGATGGTTGGATGTCAGGGCTGGCCTACAGAGGATTGTGGAGTGATCCTTCGCCTCACCATCTATCCTCAATGCACAGCCTTGATTGGCCAGAGCCTCCCCCTGCACCATGCAGCCGGGTCCACTCCAGCTTCATTGTGTTTTGACTCCCTTGCTTCAATCAAAACTCACCAGCTGAAGCCCTCTTTCCCTCAAATGGTTCTTTTCTACTAGGTACTTCAATCAACTAATGTTCCCTAATGTATTCACTTTGTACAGTGATTGATAAGATTCTTCTCTGAGTGTCCATTAGTAAAGGACACCTTTTGAAGATGATGCCTTTAACCCAGGGCAGTGGCCACAATGGTGTCAAGCAGAGGGAGAAGTGAATGAACTGGTTTCAGAGAGATCTGGGTTGAGATAGATCCAGACTTGTTATGCACCAGGTAGTACCTCTGGATACATTATCTATGTCCCAGGAACTTGTCTCCTGTTTTGATGAAAGTGTGGATAATATTTGGAAAGTGTGTCCAAATTTTTCTTCTTTCAAAGAAGTATATATTTAGTGTCTACTATTTTTGATGATTAGATGAGAAGAGGTCATATTTAACACAATGCCTAAATGTAATTTCCCTAAAAAGTTGTTAAAAAAGATGGTGAAAATTTCTGGGAAGATAGTTGCTTTTTTAAAAATTTATTTTTGGCTATGCTGAGCAGTATGTGCGATCTTAGTTCCCCAACCAGGGATTGAACCCATGCCCTCTGCAACGGAACTTCATTCTTAAGATTCTTAAGCACTGGACTGCCAGGGAAGTCCCAGAAGATAGGTTTGAGTTGTGTAACTTTTGTTCTCCTTCAATTCATATCACGTTAGCTGTTTAACCAAAGAGGAGCTGGCTTTGGATGATATATATCTAAGATGCTTCAGAAGTTGTCTGGAGACATTGAAATCTGATTCTAGTGAAATTCAGTAGACAATCCTATCCCAGGAAAAGATTGAGAAGATAGACAAATGCTTTAAATTAAAGAGGACTTCTTAAGAGTAAATGAATAATAGCTTCTTAGGTTAATAACCTGGGTGACAAAAAGATTTAGGGATAAAAAGGTCTGTTCTAGGGATGAGGCAACTAGGGTTTAAGTCTTGGGTTTGTTAGTTAATTATTACGTGCCCTAACAAAAGTCATTTAAACTATTCGTGCCTCAATTTCTTCATTTGTAAAGTGGTTGGGATATAGCAGGTTATCTCTAAGGTTGGTTCCATGTCGAGAATTTTCTATAAACTGTGTTTGTGGAACTTTTTTCAACGTCACATTTTAAGAGATGCTATTGCATAAGTTATATTTGAACCGAGACTTGATAAAATCTTTGTAAGCACTTCAGCTTCTTTTTACATTTCATTTTGCTGACTTTTCTCCTTTTCTTCGATTACCTTTTCTCACCCTTTCTATTAAATCTCTCATATTGGGTAGGCCAAGCTATGAATAGAATTTACTATATATATGGCTCACTAGACAACTGCATCCTTGAGGAATTCAACCAACCACTTTGTTAGTATAAAGACAAGGAGAAGAATAAATCAGGCAAATGAGCGGCATGCACTGTTTGAAGAATGGGAAGGAGTGGTTTCTAAATAATCCACAGTTCTAGGATGAGGGCAGGATATTGTGCTGCAGGTAAGCAGAAGGGACGAAAGCAGAGTAAAGCTGTGTGGCTTGTCTGGTATGGGATAATGAGAGTAAAGACTAATATTTACTGAGATTTGCCATGTTGAAGGGACTGTGCTAAGGGCTTTATTAAAACCTTAAGAAGAAGATATTCACTAATCTGATAAAGATGAGGAAACTGAGGTCCAGAAAATTTAATTGCATGACCCCAAATCACACAGGAAGTGGCATAGTCAGCATACGGACTCAAGTTCTTTGCGTTCAAAGCCAAGGCTGTTTGTCACTAGTTATGGCTTTCCAGGACCTAAAAATATGAATTTGAACAGAAATGAGGTATGAACTCTACATGGTGTTGACTTGAATGTGACAGATAGACGCAGAGCAGATCAAAAGGAAGCTAAGCTGAGTTAGACTGGGGAGGACAGTTCTTTCTATTTACTATAGTGGCCTTTTTTGGTGGGGGTTGGGGCAGGGAGGATTGGGAAGATTGGTTTATCTGCTGCTTGTGTGCATGCATGCTAAGTCGCTTCCATCATGGTTGAGGCCGACTCTGTGTGTGACCCTATGGACTGTAGCCTGGCGGGAGAACCCCATGGACAGAGGGATTCTCCAAGTAAGAATACTGGAGTGGGTTGCCATGCCCTCCTCCAGGGGATCTTCCCAACCCATGGATCCAAGCTGCGTCTCCTGTCTCCTGCATTTCCTGCACTGCAGGCGGATACTTTACCTTGGAGCCACCTGGGAAGCCCCTATCTGCTGCTTATATTAAAGTAATATAATACGTAAAAGGGAACATAGAACATTATCCCTTAGCATCCATAGATTTTCTGAGGTTAGTCATGGGTAGTGTGGAAAAACGTCAGGTAAAATGCATGCTAAAATGAGAAAGAATATGTGTGTTCTTGTGTGTGTGTATTTGCTGAAGTATATTTGGATGACTGCTGAGAAGATAGTTTAATGCATTCACTGAATTTTTCAGTTGATTAAAGAATACTCTACTTGCTTGCCTTATGGCAGACTAAAAGGGCTTCCCAAGCAATCATCTAAAAAACAAGATAAAATATACCAAACTGTGTGTCCTTGAACCTCTCGTCATACACTTGTTTAAAATTAATATACTTAAAACAGGATAACCCACCTATCTGTGGCACTCAGTGACTTAGAGCTATATATAATACATATTAATAAGCCAGGAGAATGTGGTCCCTGCCACACTCATTTTGTTTTCGCCCTCCTGATGGGGCTCTTGCTGTCAGAGGCTTCTTCTCAGATAATGAAAGGCAATGCAAGATATACACATTCATCCCTTTCTCCTTTCAATCTTCTGTCCTGTCATCTCTGTGCAACAGAATCTTCCATTAGTGTTCACTTTAATAAGCCAATTTCTTTGGGTTTTTAAGTGACAATTTTTAAATTAGTGGGGATCCATGCCAGTCTTTCAAAGGTGGGTATCTTCACGTTGCTCTCTCACAGGGTAGGTTTTAATTAGGAAGGTCACTGCTAATTTTAAGGGAATGCAGCAGGACATGTTTCCTCTCCTCCCTATTTTGGTCATGTCTAGCTAGTAATGGAACAGTGCGTTTTATCAGGATGTGCCTAAGAAATGGCAATAAGATCAACAAGCCAACAAGCCCAGTGAATACGTCTAGTATATTGTACAGATTTCCTTTCTCATTCTAATTCTGCCCTCTATATATGTCCTATTTCTGTGACTTATGGATACATATCAAGAAAACTTTGTAAAGTTGTGCTTTTTGAAAGTTAATGTTTTCATTTTCATCACATTTAAATAGTTTAGAGCTGTTAAGAAAGAAGGAATAAATTTGGGTAAACATTATAGGGGAGGAGAAACCCAGTTTGTTTAATGAAGACAACCTATTTTCACCTAGGAACTCAAATTGAGGGTATATCAAACTAAGGCTTTTGGTGGGGCAGTTCTGGCCCCTTTATGTCTTTTGTGTAAATGGTGGTTGCTGGGGGTGATGAGGTCTGCTTTTGTCCTCAATGGACCACAAGGCATTTTGTACTTTCGGAGCACCTGACCATCAGTTTCATTACAACACACACGCTATCCATGGTGGACTCTCCAAACCTCTTTGTCCACAGTCCTCAACTCATATGGAGAAGACTTTTGAATTAGCTCAGAGTTGGAAGAGTATTTGTTGTTGTTCAGTCACCCAGTCGTATCTGACTCTTTGAGACCCCATAGACTGCAGCATGCCAGGCCTCCCTGTCCCTCACCATCTTCCAAAGTTTGCCCAAGTTCATGTCCATTGCATCGGTGATGCCATCCAGCCATCTCATCCTCTGACACCCTCTTCTCCTTCTGCCCTTTATCTTTCCCAGCAACAGGGACTTGTCCAATAAGTTGGCTGTTCATATCAGATAAACAAAATACTGGAGCTTCAACTTCAGCATCAGTCCTTCCAACGAGTATTCAAGGTTGATCTCCCTTGAGGTTGACTGATTTAATTTCTTTACTGTTCAAGGGACTTTCAGGGGTCTTCTCCAGCACCATGATTCAAAGGCATCAATTCTTTGGCACTCTGCCTTCTTTACAGTCCAGCTCTCACAACCATAGATGACCATTGGAAAGACCATAACCTTGACTATATGGACCTTTGTCCAGAGTAATGTCTCTGCTTTTCAACACTGTCTAGGTTTGCCATAGCTTTCCTGCCAAGAAACAATTGTCTTCTGGTTTCATGGCTGAAGTCACCGTCAGCAGTGATTTTAGAACCCAAGAAGAGGAAATCCGTTACCACTTCCACCTTTTCCCTACTATTTGGCATGAAGTAATGGGACTGGATGCCATGATCTGTTTTTTTAATATTCAGTTTTAAGCCGGCTCTTTCACTCTCCTCCTTCACCCTTATCAAGAGGCTCTTGAGTTCCCTTTTGCTTTCTGCCATTAGAGTGGTATCATCCTTCTGTCTGAGGTTGTTGATGTTACTTTAGCCTATCTTGATTCCATCCAACCCGGCATTTCTCGTGATGTGCTCAGTGTATAGGTTAAACAAACAGGGTGAGAGCAGACAGCCCTGTTGTACTCCTTTCTTGATCTTGAACCAATCAGTTGCTCCACACAGGGTTCTAACTGTTACTTCTTGGCCTGCATGCAGGTTTCTCAGGAGACAGGTAAGATGGTCTGGTGTTCCCATCTCTCTAAGAGCTTTCCACAGTTTGTCATGATCCACACAGTCAAAGGCTTTAGCATAGTTGATGAAACATAGGTAGGTATTTTTCTGGAATTCCTTTGCTTTCTCTATGATCCAATGAATGTTGGCAATTTGATCTCTGATTCCTCTGCCTTTTCTAAATCCAGTTTGGACATCTGGAAATTCTTGGTTTGCATAATGCTGAAGCCTGGCATGCAAAATTTTAAGCATGACTTTACTAGCATGGGAGATGAGTGCAATCATCCGATGGTTAGCACATTCTTTGGGCTTCCCTCATAGCTCAGTTGGTCAAGAATCTGCCTGAAATGCAGGAGACCTGGGTTCAATCCCTGGGTTGGGAAGATCCCCTGGAGAAGGGAAAGGCTACCCAGTCTAGTATTCTGGCCTGGAGAATTCCATGGACTATACAGTCCATGGAGTTGCAAAGAGTCGGACACAACTGAGCAACTTTCACTTTCACTACCCTTCTTGGGAATTGGGATGAGGATTGACCTTTCTAGTCCTGTGGCCACTGCTGGGTCTTCCAGATTTGCTGACATACTGAGTGAAAAACCTTGATGGCATCATCCTTTAGGGTTTTGAATAGATCTACTGGAATTCCGTCACATCCACTAGCTTTATTAACAGCAGTGCTTCCTAATACCCACTTGACTTCACACTCCAGAATATCTGGCTCTGGATGACTGACCACACCATCATAGTAATCTGGCTCATTAAGGTCTTTATTGTATAGTTCTTCCATGTATTCTTTCCATCTCTTCTTGAACAGTCCAGGCAGGTCATCTAAAAAATCAGCTTCATGTATAACTCCTAATTATGAAAGATAAACTATATTAAAAAAAAAACAACTTTTCCTATCTCTTCTTTGATAATCCACAAAACACTGGTGAAAGATGTTTAAGGTTAATTGCTATTTTGTTGCATTGTTTTTTTAAAAAAATTGAAGCCTCGATTTGACTTGGAGTCCATCTTTGTGGGCTGCTGTGAAATAGGAGCAGACAGGCTAGTCTGGAATCTGGCTCTCAGAAATGCGCCCTTTACAACTGGAAGGAACGACAGATCTCCTAACCCTGGAGGAACAAATGAGTGAGTGTTACTGAAAAACAATTTTGTGACTGCAAATTAAAGAATCATTCTGAGGTCAGAGTGACTTTTCTATTGGTTATTGATACATTAAAAAAAATTGGAATATGATTATTGTTACTGAGGATATTTTGAAAATGAATGAAAAAGAAAGTGTGTGTCAGGATTTAGCCAGATGAGTGATGTTCCTTCATCTTAGTGTCATGGAGGTGGCCAGCTGTTGATGAGATTTTGTCAACAAAGTTATTTCTCATTGAGTTCCCAGTCTTCCAGGACTTTCTGTGGCTCCTCCTTGCTTTGTAACTTAGAGGAGGTAGAAGGTGATTATGTTTTGTCAGAAAAGCAAGCAAGCATGGAATTTCAGCTCAGTACCAACAATTTCCACTTTGACAGTGTCATTCAGCATTCACTGCCAACTTTCTAATTAATTCAGGCTTCACTGAATTATGACTTGTCTTATTTGGAGCTTGTTTTTGGGTTAATGATTTTGTTTTCCAGACCTATGTTGTTGAAATATCAAATTCGAATTTGTAAATTATATTGGCAACTTTTCTTCTTTCATGACAGCTAACATTCTTTTCTGTGGTAAAGAAACCACATCTTGCCACCCTTAAGGAAGGCTATCATTTTCTCCAAAGAAGTACTGGGTGTTATTACAGAACGTGACTAAAACCTTTGGCAGGAAAAAGCATGTAGAAAGTAGAAAACGAAAATGCTGCGTCTCCTACCATGGGCTTTCACACTGCTCCTGCTGAGCTACTGAACTCCTTCTGAAACCAATCGATTTTATCTGTGAAATAGGTGAAAAATGTATCCCAGCAAGATAAACCCTGAACTGTTCCTGAGTTTAAAAAGCAACAAGATATAAGTAGGGCTTTTATTTGAAGGAACAGAAACACATGCGATAGTATCTAGTGACAAAGCTGGACGCCAATGCGGGTTGAATGTCAATGTCGGATCTCAATGTCAGTCGAGAAATCACTTAATATTGTCATCTATATAAAGAGAGTTTATGTTTACAAGGCAGTCTGACAAGCTGAATCTTTTTTCTCCATAGCCCTACAAGATCTCTGCAGTGGTGAATAATTAAAGTCAATGAGAATTTATTGAACCACTATTATGAGCAAATCACTGTGTAAGATTCTCCAAGGTGTAAAAAAAATAAGCAAGACATAAATCATGGTATCAAAGAAATATAAACAGATAAACAAATAATAATATAACAATCATAAAATGATATGTCCTTAGAGTGTATACAAGCATATGTTGTTGGACACTGAAAAGGATTAATTAAATTATTTTATACAGTTAAACATCAACTCCTTAGCCTCTAGCCAGTTCTTTCCCAGACTTAAGTTATAGGCCAATTTTAGGTATGTAAAATATCTTTTGGGCTTCCCTGGTGGCTCAGATGGTAAAGAGTCCACCTGCAATGCAGGAGACCTGGGTTCAGTTCTTGGGCTGGGAAGATCCTCTAGAAGAGGGCATGACAATTACTCTAATATTCTTGCCTGGAGAATCTCCATGGACAGAGGAGCCTGGCAGACTATAGTCCATGGAGTTGCAAAGAGTTGGACACGACTGAGTGCCTAAGCACAAAATATCTTTAAGAGATTAAAAGAGAATCACTTCTGTTTAGGGATGTTGATAATTTCCTTATGAAGATTATAGGAGTGAATTTCAGGTGCAAATACTGAGTCAAATTAGAATTCTTAAGTCCTTTAACGGAGAAGGCAATGGCACCCCACTCCAGTACTCTCGCCTGGAAAATCCTATGGATGGAGGAGCCTGGTAGGCTGCAGTCCATGGGGTTGCTAAGAGTCGGACACGACTGAGCGACTTCACTTTCACTTTTCACTTTCATGCATTGGAGGAGGAAATGGCAACCCACTCCAGTGTTCTTGCCTGGAGAATCCCAGGGATGGGGGAGCCTGGTGGGCTGCCATCTATGGGGTCGCACAGAGTCGGACATGACTGACGTGACTTAGCAGCAGCAGCAAGTCCTTTAAACAGAGATATGCCCAGGACTGGGCAGGTCTTGAAGAAGTAGCAAGGGCTGGGTATTTGCATCCTAATATTAGCCTGGTGGCAATTGGAGATCCTAGTGCATAAAAATCCTAAAATAATCTATGGTGGGCCTTAACAGCCATGGATACCTGGCTTACTTCTGTATTCCATTATTCGAGCTTCACCATGTAATTTTCATTTTCATTTCTTTTGAATGAATCTCTTAAGTTCTACTTGAAATACATATCTAGAGGGTAGAGGGGGTACTGGGGCTTGGATTATGAAATACCCAGAGGGGAGGTAGGATAGAGAGTCTCAGCTTTAGGGCTCGAAGTTATTTGAGTGCAAGTATTTGCCTGGAAAATTCCATGGACAGAGGAGCCTGGTAGGCTGCAGTCCATGGGGTCGATAAGAGTCGGACATGACTGAGCGACTTCACTTTCACTTTTCACTTTCATGCATTGGAGGAGGAAATGGCAACCCACTCCAGTGTTCTTGCCTGGAGAATCCCAGGTCCGGCAGGGCCTGGTGGGCTGCCGTCTATGGGGTCGCACAGAGTCGGACACGACTGAAGCGACTTAGCAGCAGCAGCAGCAACATTTCCAATAGCATAATTCAATAAATACTCGTGTTGCCTAAAAATGTTAAAGGTTAGGGCACTTCTGCTTTAGGTACCCAGTCTAGAAATAACAGCACTTTGCTCCAGTTTTAAATTAAGCTTTAATTGTTTTATCTTTTTACTGTTCAAACAGCTAACAGGTGTCATGCCTTTGAAGGCGTGACTGTATTGCATCAGACAAATGTGTAAGTTTATTTTCCTCACACACTATATTCGACTAAGCTAGTGAGAAAGACAGATAGCACAAGGATATAATATGGCATTGACTTCAAATTATAGAATTCAAACTTAAAGTATTAAAGTATATGTGAAGCTGAATCAGGCTGTGCTTATAGCTTGCTAATAAATCACATTTTTCATTCACTGCTCTGATTTTAAGAACTAGCAAATGAAAACTAGGAGCATAAAAGAATAGGCTTGGAGTGAATTTCAAGGAATAATCTATTCATTTTTCTGCCATTGGCAAATTTTGGCTAAACTTTTCTCTGGTGGGGAGAATCTTTCTTTTTTGAAAATACCTGCTGGGAAGGAAATTCTAGCATTCCCTATAATACCATTATGATCCTTGGAAACAACTTGTTTCCTTCATAAATAAATAGTTTTCTCAGTTATTTTGTTTCTGGCAGTACCCATTTCAAGCATAATAAATCCAGTATAAGTGCCACTTTTTTTTAGGTTTTAGTAGAACATATTAGTTGGAGAGAAATATGTATTCAACAGTGAAGAAAAAAGTTTTTTCTTCCAGATCAAGGTTAATTCTAATAAGAAAATAGAAAGTCCATTACTAATGCTTTTGCATTAAAGCTCACTTCCTCTTGAGTGATCCTGAAGGATGTTCTTGCATATCAATGTTGTACCAAAGGCTTTCATTATCTCTGTGGTTTTTGTTTATTCAAATGTTTTCCCCACATGTGATTTCTTCATATATAAGCTAAACAGATGCAAATACGTGTCTTTTAAGAAGTCTGTAAATCTCTCTTTAATGAAGGTGCCCTTCAATGCAACAGGCCTATTTGGGAATTGTTCAAAGGTGGGTTTACTTTCATTCATGTGTTTTTTTTTTTTTTTTACCTTTAATCAGAGATGGCAAAGACAGATCAAATAGAAACAAAATTCTTCCTTTTTGGTATTATTCAAGACTCTCCATCTTTGTGGTGCTGCTGATAGCTGATTGTTCTCAACACAGCAAAATTTAGGCCAATATGGAGATAGGGTTATCATCACCTGATATCAGTGACCCTGGGAAAACTTACTGAGCTAAGCAGAGCAAGGAATTGTTATCTGGTTAGTTGGTTATATAATTTAAATCATTAACCACATAAGCATGACAATGTACTGTGACTAAAAAGCAAATAACTCACCCCTGTCAAAAATGTAGCTTCTTTTTTCCCCCCCAGCAATGAAATTAACTATCAATTCATATGCAATCCTAGATTTAAAAAATGGTGGTGAACCAGATGCACTGGTGCATGAGAATGGAAATAACTGTTTGTGGTTTTCATAAGAAGATTGCCAGTTTGCAGCATTTAAATTACATACAAACTGCTTTTTACTTCTCTAATTGTAGCTCTGTTGTTTTCAGGGAGGGTTGAATTGACATTGACAAACATAGACTTAGAAGGAATACAAAGACATGAAAACAGCACTAAATTTGCCCCCAAAATGATTCAGTGAATAATACTGCAGCACTCTATTTATTCCTTGATATGCCAGAATTTCCTTTTTCCCCCTAAGGAGCAATGCTGACTTTGGTAAGTTAATGAGAAGTACTCACTGCAGAGACGTTAAGTAAATCAAGCACGTGACTTTCATGAATTATTGTATGCCTACTCTTTTATTTTGTTAAGAATTGTTTAACTTTAATGTAATCCTTTGCCAGTTTCTTTTCTTTAACTCTTCAGATTCTTCATTTGCCTTCAGTATTTAATTCACTGTAGCAGTGTTTTTTCGATTCAAATCTTTCGGTGGTAAGATTTTTAGCTCTGGGGAAGAGTAAAAATAGGGTCTTACTGATATTCTACTCTTCACCTTTTGTTTTAATTCCTTACATTTCTGTGAAAAAAGGCCACTAACCTCTCAGGCCTAAGGAATGAAAGGCTGGCTTATCAGAGAAACAAAACAATGAAACAAAGAGGTAATTTAGATTTTGATTTTGTAAAGTCAATTGAGTGTGCGGTGTTAATTCTAGTGTACAAACCACTGCAACCACAACAGGAAAGGATTTCCAAATCTGCAATTCAGTACTGGTTTCCTTTGAAAAAGACTTTTGGTCCTTTAAGGGTCATACTGAGTTAAAAATACAGTTATGAAGATAAACAATAGCTTAGCAAGAGGGAATTCAGGGTACATATGCTAGGGAAAAGGGCCATGCTAAAAGCAGAAAACAAATGAAAAAATATTTTAAACCTCTACATTTGGGCAATTCTACCAGGAAAATTGCCCACATTTTGCTTGGCACAGGCTTTTGAAAGTTCACTCAGTGAGAATAATTAGGAGAAACCATTTATGTGCACCCTTCCTGAAGAGCTGGGCTCCATGCACACTTGCAGGGGGCTGTGCTGGGTAAAGGGTTGTCCTTTACCTTTAAAACCTGAAGGAAAGCAAGGCGCTCTTTGGTCCCTTAGTATTAACAAGTTCCTAAGGAAGTAGGTGGGAGACCAACACAGCAAGCAGACTCGTTGCTTCTCTAACAACGAGCCACTTTCTGGTTTTCTTTGAGGTATATCTTGATCCAGACTGTGGCTTAATTTGAATAGAACGAAAAAGAGTGGGAATTGTAGGATGACAAGCTTTAGCTCAGTAAAAAGAGATGTTCTTTCTTTCTTTTCAGTTGGGCTGCACAGTTTAAAACTGGAATCGGCTGCCGTGGGGCGTGTGAGCTCTCCGGGGTGCAGGTGCAGGAACAGGCGGGACGGCCAACTGTTAGGGAGACTGACAGGAAACTGAGTGGGAGGACAGACAAGGTGACCTATAAAGCTCCTTTCCCTTCCAGTACATACTCTATTTTGGTTTATTTAAAAATTCATTCGCAGCTTTTGCTTCTTTGGCTTTGGGCTTTGGGTCAGCTACTATTCCCGGGTCTCCAGGAGCTGCGGAACACTGCTGCATTGTATGAGGGTAGAGGTGGGAGTGCAGCATCTCCAACCTAAAATTTTCCTAAAAGTTACAATCCCTTGGTCATCCTCCCCTCCTTCTCATGTGTGGTGCCTGCAGAGTGGCCACCAGGCTTTGGTATAAAGCATTTAAAGAAATTTACACAACGATGTCCCTGGAAACCTAACTTATCTTTTACTTTTTGAAAACATCTCTTGCCTGTCAGTCCCATATATTTGTCATTGTTTGTTGTTCAGTTGCTCAGTTGTGTCCAACTCTTTGTGACCCCATGGACTGCAGCATGCCAGGCTTTCCTGTCCTTCACCATCTCCTGGAGCTTGCTGAAACTCATGTCCATTGAGTCGGTGATGCCATCCAATCATCTCGTCCTCTGTTTTCCCCTTCTCCTCCTGCCTTCAATCTTTCCCAGCATCAGGGTCTTCCCACATATGGTTTAGACTAAATCAGCAAGGGATACACTACAGCACTAAAATTTAATTTGGAAATTATTCCACTAAGCAAATTTCATGGCCTCTATGGTTACCTAACAACTCACGCTCTCCTCAACAGAGGACTTTTTTAAAGACAATTTGTTTTTCAAACATGATGATAATTCTACTAACCCCTGACTGAAAGGCAGGTGACTATAATTTATTTTCCAATAGATCTTCCAGTAGCCCCTGTCTTTTTGTTGTTATTTTTTGGTTTCTGTTTTTATATGAAAGTTTTGGGCTGAGTCACCTGAACTCTTTTGTCTTGGTTTCTTTGTGGCCATTGACAAAGGTGACAAGATTTTTAAATGTTGAGATCTGTGTTTTCCTTTTTTCTTCTCAGGACATTTCCTCTAGTCAGATACCTTCTTTGCCTCTGGGGAGAAGTAGGATTGTTTCATGAGAATGGAAATAATAAGGAGCAATCACTGTGGTTAAAACAACTTAAAAGAAATTTAAAAATTCTTACTCCTTGGAAGAAAAGCTGTGACAAACAAAGACATCATATTAAAAAGCAGAGACATCACTTTGCCAACAACAGTTTGTATCGTCAAAGCCATGGTTTTTCCAGTGGTCATGAACAGATGTGAGATTTGGACCATAAAGAAGATTGAGCACCTAAGAATTGATGCTTTTGAAATATGGTGCTGGAGAAGACACTTGAGAGTCCCTTGGACAGCAAGAAGATCAAATCAGTCAATCCTAAAGGAAATCAACCATGAATTTTCACTAGAAGGATTGTTGCTGAAACTCCAATACTTTGGCCACCTGATGTGAAGAGCTGACTCATTGGAAAAGTCCCTGATACTGGGAAAGATTGAGGGCAGGAGGAAAAGTGGGTAACAGGATGAGATGGCTGGATGCCATCACTGACTCAGTGGACATGAGTTTGAGCAAACTCTGGGAGATATAAAGGACAGGGAAGCCTAGCATGCTGCAGTTCATGGGGTTGCAAAGAGTCAGACACAACTTAGCGACTGAACAACAACAAATCAGTCTGTCTGATGTTTTTTGCTTAACTTTTCTAAGATGCTTTTGAAAATCAAAAGAGAAAGCCCTGAGCATAGCAGGTTAAAGTGTTTATATTATAACAAGGGATTTGGAGAAATAAAAAAGAAACATTCTATCTTATCCTTTCTTTACTCTGTGACCTAGAAGTATAGCTATATGCCTATAATCGAGGGAGGTGATTGAATGTTACTTGAGGGGAAGTCTCTAGTGGGACATGAGAGGATTTGGGGAGATTTTTTAGAGAGGAGCAGGACAGCCTTCAAGACTTTTATGAACCACTCTTGAAAGTCAACCTGTATCATTCCACTGAGTTCACTCAGGTTCAAGAGGAGAGGCCACAGATCCCACCTCTTGATCATAGGACATATGATATATATTGTTACAACTTTTGCTGAAAAATACCATTTGCTACAATGGCTCAGTGTACTCTGATCACACTAGCTCAACCGAGGACATGGTGGATTCCAGCAGTGCATAATTCCCAAAGAAAACAAGCCAAGAGCTGAAAACTATTCCACGTTTTATAATAAACTTCTTGGCTATTTTTGAATAGAGTGAGAGTCTCCTGAAATAAAGAGAAACTTTCATTAAAACTGACTTTCAATTTCATAGACATGTAATTAATTTGTCTTGCAATGTAATAGAGATATTACACATTGTCATGATTTATATCTACCAATTTTATCTCAAGATGTTTTGTTATATTTTTCCACTTTTCCTATTCTTCTTACTTAAATTAATGCTTTTTGATATCTGGGATGGAAGGATATCTGCAAACTTCTAAGTCAAATTCCTAGGCTATGAGGCAAGATTCATGTTTTATATATTTAATTTTAATACCTATATGATGAATAGATGAATTATTAAACTGTGGTATACCTCAATGGAAGAAAATAAACTATTCTTATATTCCTTCTCTTTCTTTCTGTATCAGTTGGGCTGCTTTAGGTTGTGACCTCTCATAATGGTTTAACCAATGTGGGTTATCTATTATATGACTAATAAGAATTCAAGAAACAGGACTTCTCAGGACATAGTAGGTCAGGGCTGCACTTCTCTGAGGGTCTCTTAGATCTGCCCCCTCAGCGAGCTGGCTTTATGCTCAGCCCAGAAGCAGTATGTCTGCAGCAGTCCTAGGCATCCTCTCTACAGACAACAATGAAAAGCACAAAGACATGATCTCTTCTGATGTGTCCTTCTTAGGAATGAGAAACTTTCCAGGCGACCCCCGCCTCATATCTCTTTGGCTAGAACTGGGTCACCTGCCCACCTCAAACAACTAATAGCTAAGAATAGGATAAGCTTGATAGCTTTCTATCAAAAAAGATTTAGCTCTAGGAGCTGCGATTGGGTCAGACTTCCTAAATCAAGAAGTTTACCTGTGGATTGTATCCAGCCCTCTGTCTGTTTCTGTAAATAAAGTTTTATTGGGTTGCTGCCATGCATGTTCATTTACTTATTGTCTGTGACTGCTTTCACACTAAAATTGTTGAGTAATTGCAACAGTCTATGTCACTTGCAAAGCAAAGATATTCACTATCTGTCTGTTTATAGAAAATGTTTTCTAACTTTTACACCATAGAACAAAATTGGATTTTCTAACTTTTATACCATAGAACAAAATTGGTAATCAAGGAAAGAGAGGATAAGATATTGGATAGACAGTTGATTCTACTAAATATTCTAATTTTTTCAAAAAATACCTTATAATTTCCACAAACATCATAGATATTGTTACATGTATGTTGTGACATTTTATGCTTTTACTTTATGTCAGTGATCCTGTTACGTTGTTAAGGTTATTATACAGCTGTGTATAATTTAAAGGTTTTTCCTATGCTCTGGATTTCAGGATGTAATCTACGATAATGGGTTAATATCATACCTTTTCCTTTTATTGCAAAGAGTAGCCATGAAGCCATACTGACCTCCAGTCCTATCAGTAATCAAATCACGTTTTCTACTCAATACTCTACGTGGCCAAAAATTACGGACTGAATTAACTATAATGAAACTTCTCGAAGGACCTGGTATGTTAAAATATTAATGTGGGTTTTTATTTCACATTTTATTTTTAGAGCAATTTTAGGCTTACAACAGAATTGAGAGGAAGAAAAAAATTGTGAGGAAGATAGAGACTTGCCATATACTTCTTGCTCCCACACATGCATAACTTCCTTTGTTATCAGCATCGCTTTCAGAAAAGTACACTTTTTTTTTAATTTTAAATTTTATTTTATTTTTAAACTTTACAATATTGTATTAGTTTTGCCAAATATTGAAATGAATCCGCCACAGGTATACCTGTGTTCCCCATCCTGAACCCTCCTCCCTCCTCCATCTCCATACCATCCCTCTGGGTCGTCCCAGTGCACCAGCCCCAAGCATCCAGTATCGTGCATCAAACCTGGACTGGCGACTCATTTCATACATGATATTATACATGTTTCAATGCCATTCTCCCAAATCTCCCCACCCTCTCCCTCTCCCACAGAGTCCATAAGACTGATCTATACATCAGTGTCTCTTTTGCTGTCTCGTACACAGGGTTATTGTTACCATCCTTCTAAATTCCATATATATGTGTTAGTATACTGTATTGGTGTTTTTCTTTCTGGCTTACTTCACTCTGTATAATAGGCTCCAGTTTCATCCACCTCATTAAAACTGATTCAAATGTATCTTTTTAATGGCTGAGTAATACTCCATTGTGTATATGTACCACTGCTTTCTTATCCATTCATCTGCTGATGGACATCTAGGTTGCTTCCATGTCCTGGCTATTATAAACAGTGCTGCGATGAACATTGGGGTACACGTGTCTCTTTCTCTTCTGGTTTCCTCAGTGTGTATGCCCAGCAGTGGGATTGCTGGATCATAAGGCAGGTCTATTTCCAGTTTTGTAAGGAATCTCCACACTGTTCCTATATTGACACATCATAATCATCCCAAGTCTGTAGTTTACCTAAGGATTCATTTTTGATGTATATTCAGTGGGTTTGGACAAATGTATAATGAAGTATTTCCATAATTAAAAGCATCATACAGAGTATGATGTCCTAAAAGATCCTCTGGGTTCTGCTTACTCAGGTCCCCAACCTTCCATCACTGGTAAACACTGATCTTTTTATAGTCTCTATAATTTTTTCTTTTCCAAAAAAATCATAGAATTGGAATCATACAGCATGAGTCTCATATTGGCTTTTTTTTCACTTAGCAAAATGCTTTCATATTTCCTTCACATATTTTCTTGGCTTGCTAGCTCATTTCTTCTTAGGGCTAAATAGTATTCCATTGTCTGGACATACTGGTTTATCCATTCGCCTACTAATTTCAAGTTTGGCAATTTGGTAAACATCTGTGTGTGGGTTTTACATGGATATAAGTTTTCAGCAATTTAGGTAACACCAAGAAATAGGATTGTTGGATCCCATGGTAAGAGTGTATTTAGTTTTGAAAGAAACTGCCAAACTCTCTTCCAAAGTGGCTGTAACATTTTGAATTCCCATCAACACTGAATGAACATTCCTGTTACTCCACCTCCTCGTTAGCATTTGGTGTTTTTGGTGTTCCAGATTTTGGTTATTCTAGTAGGTGTGGAGTGGTAACTCACTGTTGTTCTAATTTGCATTTCCCTGAAGATATACAGCATGGAGCAGCATCTCAAATATGTTGTTTGCAAATATTTTCTCAGATGTGTTGTTTGCAAAGCAGCTTCTCAGATGTGTTGTTTGCAAGACAATCTGCAACTTGTCTTCTGGTTCTCTTGGTATTGTCTGATGTAGAATAGTAGTTTTTAATTTTAATGAAGTCAAGCTTATCAATTACTTCTGTCATGGATCAGGTCTCCTGTCTTGTATCTTAAAAGGTATCACTGAGGTCATCTAGGTTTTCTCCTATATTATCTTCTAGGAATTTTATAGTTTTGTGCTTTACATTTAGGTCTGTGAATTTTTGTGAAGGACTTAAGGCAATGGCAACCCACTCCAGTATTCTTGCCTGGAGAATCCCATGGACGGAGGAGCCTGGTAGGCTGCAGTCCATGGGGTCGCAAAGAGTCGGACACAACTGAGTGATTTCACTTCACTTAAGTTTCGTACATAGATTCCTTTTTTTTTTTTTTTTTTTGCATGTATATACCCAGTTGTTCCAATACCATTTGTTGAAGAGACTATGTTTGTTTCATTCTATTGTCTTTAATCTTTTGTCACATATCAGTTGACTATTTTTATGTGAAACTGTTTCTGGGCCCTTTATTTTGTTCCATTGATCTTATATGTCTATTCTTCAACCAGTACTACATAGTCTTGATTGCTAATACTTTGTAGTTAAGTCTTGAAGTCCAGTAGCATTGTTCTTTGCTCAGACTTTGTTCTCTTAAGTGTTATTTTGGCTCTCATGGTTCTTTTGCCTCTTCATGTAAATTTTAGAATCAGTTTGTCAATATCTATAAAACAACTTTCTGAGATTTTTATTGGTATTGCATAGGATCTATAGGTCGAGTTGGGGAGAACTGACATCTTGACAACATTAAGTCTTCCTATCCATAAACATGAAATATCCTTCCATTTATTTAGTTATTCTTTAGTTTCATTCATCACAGTTTTGTAGTTTTCCTCATATGGATCTTGTATATATAAATTTGTACCTAACTGTTTTACTTTTGGGGTGATAATGTAAATGATATTGTGTTTTAAATTTGTTAAATTCCATTTTGTCTTTGTTCATATATATATGAAAGCAATTAATTTTTCTCTATTAACCTTGTGTCTTACAACTGTGCTATATAGTTCTAGGAGTTATTTGTTAGTTCTTTCAGATCCTCTATATAGACAATCATGTCATCTGAAAACAAAGATAGTTTTATGTTTTCCTTCCCACTTTGTGATTTATGTTCTTTTCTTATTTTACTGCAAATAAGGATTTCTGACACAGTGTTGAAAAAGAATGGTAAGAGGGGATATACTTGCCTTGAACCTGATTTTATTGGAAAATGTTATAGTTTCTTATCATTAAGCATGACAGGTAGGTTTTTGATAGACTACCATTATCAAGCAGAGAAAGTTCCCCTCTGTTGTTGTTGTTGCTCAGTTGCCCAGCCATGTCCAGCTCTTTGTGATACCATGGACTGCAGCACACCAGGCGTCCCTGTCCCTCACCACCTCCCAGAGTTTGCCCAAGTTCATGTCCATTGCATTGGTGATGCCATCCAGCCATCTCATCCTCTGGCACCCTCTTCACCTTCTGCCCTCAATCTTTCCCAGCATCAAGGATTTTTCCAATGAGTCATCTAAGTGCATCAGACGATCAAATTATTGGAGCTTCAGCTTCAGCATCAGTCCTTTCAGTGAATATTCAAGGTTGATCTCCCTTAAGATTGGCTGGTTTGATCTTGTTGCGCAAGACTTCCAGGAGTCTTCTCCAGCACCTCGGTTTGAAGGCAGCAATTCTTTGGCATCCTGTCTTCTTTAAAGGCCATTTCTCACACCTGTACGTGACCAGTGGGAAAACCATAGCCTTGAGTATATGGACCTTTGTCCACAGAGTAATGTCTCTGCTTTTCAACACACTGTCTAGGTTTGTCATAACTTTTCTGTCATCTTATGATTTCACGGCTGCAGTCACCATCTGCAGTGATTTTGGAGTCCAGGAAGAGGAAATCTGTCACTACTTCCACCTTTCCCTTTCTATTTGCCAGAAGTAATGGGACTGGATGCCATGATCTGTTCTTTTAGTATTCAGTTTTAAGCCGGCTCTTTCACTCTCCTCCTTCACCCTCATCAAGAGGTCTTGAGTTCCTTCTTGCTTTCTGCCATTAGAGTGGTATCATCTGCCTGTCTGAGGTTGTTGATGTTCCTTCAGCCTATCTTGATTCCAGCTTATAACTCATCCAACCCGGCATTTCTCGTGATGTGCTCAGCATATAGGTTAAACAAACATGGTGACAGCAGACAGCCCTGTCGTGCTCCTTTTTCAATCTTGAACCAGTCAGTTGTTTCATACAGGGTTCTAACTTGCTTCTTGACCTGCATACAGGTTTCTCAGGAGACAGATAAGACTGTCTGGTATTCCCATCTCTCTAAGAGCTTTTCACAGTTTTTCATGATCCCCACTGTCAAAGGCTTTAGCATAGTCAATGAAACAGAGATAGATGTTTTTCTGAAATTCCCTTGCTTTCTCTATAATCCAGCGAATGTTGGCAATTTGATTTCTAGTTCTTCTTCCTTTTCTAAGCTCATCTTGCACATCTGGAAGTTCTTGGTTTGCATAATGCTGAAGCCTAGCATGCAAGATTTTAAGCATGACCTTACTAGCATGGGAAATGAGTGCAATTGCCTGATGGTTAACACATTCTTTGGTAATACCCTTCTCTGGAATTGGGATGAGGATTGACCTTTTCCAGTCCTGTGGCCATAGCTGGGTCTTCCAAATTTGCTGACATAATGAATGCAAAATGTTGATGGTATCCTCCTTTAGGGATTCCATCATGTATTCCTAGCTTAATGAGAGTTTTTACTATAAATGGGTGTTGAATTTTGTCAAATGCTTTTTCTTCATCTATTAATATGATCATATGATTTTTATCTTTTAGTTTGTTGATGTGATGGATTACGTTATTTGATTTTTGGGTGTTGAACCAAGTTTGCATATCTGGGATAAGTTCCACTTAGTTGTGGTATATAATTTTTATACATTTTTTGAATTCAATTTGCTAATGTTTTGTTGTGAAGTTTTGCATGTATGTTTATGAAAGATATTAGTTTGTAGTTTTCTTGTAATGTCTTTGTCTGGTGTTGGTATTAAGGTAACACTGGCTTCATAGAATAAGTTAGGCAGGATTCTCTCTGCTTTTATCTTTTCTTCAATGTTGTAGGGAATTGACATAATTTCTTCCTTAAATATTTGGTATAATTTGCCATTGAACCCATCTGGGTGTGGCACTTTCTGTTTTGAAAAGCTATTATTGATTTAATTTCTTAAATATAGTTATATTCAGATTGTTTATTTCTTCTTATGTAAGTTTTAGCAGATTCTTTTTAGGAATTGGTCTGTCTCATTCAGTTTGTCACATTTGTGGGCAAAGAGTTGCTCACAATATTCCTTTATTATCCTTTTAATGTCTTTGGGATGTCCTCCCTCTGTTTTATTTCTGATATTAGCAATCTGTCCTCTATCTCTCCTTTTTCTTAGTTACCTGGCTTATCAATTTTATTGGTATTTTCGAAGAATCAGCTTTTGGTTTCTTTGCTCATCTCCATTGATGTACTCTTTTCAATTTCATTGATTTCTGCTCTAATTTTTATTTCTTTTCTCCTGTTTATTTTGGATTGAATTTGCTCCTCTTTTTATAGTTTCCTAAGTCAGATATGCAGATGACACCACCCTTATGGCAGAAAGTGAAGAGGAACTCAAAAGCCTCCTGATGAAAGTGAAAGTGGAGAGTGAAAAATTTGGCTTAAAGCTCAACATTCAGAAAACGAAGATCATGGCATCCAGTCCCACCACTTCATGGGAAATAGATGGGGAAACAGTGGAAACAGTGTCAGACTTTATTTTTCTGGGCTCCAAAATCACTACAGATGGTGACTGCAGCCATGAAATTAAAAGACGCTTACTCCTTGGAAGGAAAGTTATGACCAACCTAGATAGCATATTGAAAAACAGAGACATGACTGCCAACAAAGGTTCGTCTAGTCAAGGCTATGGTCTTTCCAGTGGTCATGTATGGATGTGAGAGTTGGACTGTGAAGAAGGCTGAGCGCCGAAGAATTGATGCTTTTGAACTGTGGTGTTAGAAAAGACTCTTGAGAGTCCCTTGGACTGCAAGAAGATCCAACCAGTCTATTCTGAAGGAGATCAGCCCTGGGGTTTCTTTGGAAGGACTGATGCTAAAGCTGAAACTCCAGTACTTTGGCCACCTCATGCGAAGAGTTGACTCATTGGAAAAAACTCTGATGCTGGGAGGGATTGGGGGCAGGAGGAGAAGGGGACGACAGAGGATGAGATGGCTGGATGGCATCGCTGACTCGATGGACGTGAGTCTGTGTGAACTCTGGGAGTTGGTGATGGACAGGGAGGCCTGGCGTGCTGCGATTCATGGGGTCGCAAAGAGTCGGATACGACTGAGCGACTGATCTGATCTGATCTGAAGTTGGAAACTTAGATTATGAATTTTAAATATTCTTCATGTCTACTACTTACATTCAAGCCATAAAGTTCCCTCTAAGCACTGCTTTTGATGCATCTCACAAATTTTGATAAATTATCTTTTCATTTGCATCCAGTTCAAAATCTTTTTAAATGTCCCTTGAGATTTCTTCCTTGACCTATACGTTATTTAAAAGTGTGTTGTTTAATCTCTTGTTTTTAGAATTTTCCAGTAATCTTTCACTTATTGATTTCTAGTCTAATTTCTCTGTGGTCTGAGAGTACATATTTTCTGTTCTTTTAAGGTGCATTTTATGGTCAAGAATAGTGTTAATGTAGCTATTATTTTAATTCACAGGTCAATTTCAATCTAAGCAGCTGCTGCTAAGTCACTTCAGTGGTGTCCGACCCCAGAGATGGACCAATGCAAATGAGTCATGACTATTTTCTGAGAATGCTTGGGTGCTTGGGGGCACTTAGGGTCCATTGTTGAAGTGTTTGAATGGAGGGGACTTTGATTTAAGCATGCATTCCAATTTGGACTTTTTAGACTAGAGAATGTGAAAACTTCCTTCTACTTAGGATGAACTTGTTATAAGAAATCTAGAGAACTACTTCCTAGATTATGGTGCCTTGAACATATTGGTCTAAAATTTTAATTATGAAAACAAATATTAGTTGCTGGAAGATATACAGTCTAGTTGTATGCCCACCAGTGTCAATTACAAATTGGCACTTGCCATTGACATTTGCTATCTACCTCTACAAGGATTAAATCATGTGCTACTGCAGCTGCTGATTTTCAACACCCCCTTGAAAGGAGTTCAGGGTGGAGGGCAGAAATGAGGCACTCTGTGCTTAGGGGAAAACTGGCAAGAGAAGTCTTCAGATAGATATTTTCAGAGCTGATTTTATGAACCCAACTCTTATGTCTCCTCATATTTGGAAAAACACTAAAATCCTTCATGGTAATGACTCCTTGTTGACTAGCAAAGACTTTACAAGAGAAGTAGAAACTTTTTGGGAAAATATGTGCTTAATTGCATGTATTCCCCAGTCACCAAAATCTTTCATATGCTGACCTTCCGTCCTACTTATTTGGAGAAGTTTCTCAGAGCTATCTGAGGTGCTGTCTCCCAGGCTGCAGTCCTCATTTTGCCCCACATAAAATTTAATTCGCAACTCTCACATTGTGCATTTTTTTAAGTCAACACTAGGAATCTAGATACATAAAATTTGCATCCTTTTCCAGGACTCAAGTCTGAATATTTGAGCACTATATGACTGGATCATATTATTTTGATTCTTTGAGTTGTTACCAAGAATTCTTTGGCATTTAGCCTCATTTGGCATCAAGAAAAGTTGTAAAAATAGCCATTTGCAAATGCCTACTGCACAAATTGTAGGGATGTTGTTGGAAATTATGTCAGCTCTACCTCACTGATAGCTGTATGAATTTCAGTGTGAAATTGAGCATAAAAACTATATGTCTCTTCTGCTCAATGAGTGTTTTTAAACTTACCATTGATGAGAACTTTTTCAGTTTCATATTTTCATATATAGTTACATAGTTACATATAGACTTCAAGACTAGTATGGCAAAGACAATACAATATTGTAAAGTAAAAAAAAAAAAAATTAAATTAAAAAAAAAATCTGTGATGTAGCAGCTGGAATGAGGGTAGAAGCCTGAGACAGTGTTGAGGAAAATCTCAGGTTCTGATAAGCTATGGAATCTAGCCACAAATCTATTGCCTTACCACTTGGCTTCACCCAAAAAAGCTTAGAGTCAAATTTGTAGTCCAGCTTTCAATTGCCTAACTTACATTACTTGACCTAATGATTTTTACCTTGACTACACCTCTCTTCTGAACTCTATATGTTTAACAACAGCAAAAAGAAAAAAAAAATCTTTTTTATAAGAAAAATGAATTATTTCCAGAAAATACTTCAAATTCTTTTTATAAAAGGGTAATGTATACACAATGGAGTATTACTCAGCCATTAAAAAGATACATCTGAATCAGTTCTAATGAGGTGGATGAAATTGGAGCCTATTATACAGAGTGAAGTAAGCCAGAAAGAAAAACACCAATACAGTATACTAACGCATATATATGGAATTTAGAAAGATGGTAACAACCCTGTGTACGAGACAGCAAAAGAGACACTGATGTATAGATCAGTCTTATGGACTCTGTGGGAGAGGGAGAGGGTGGGAAGATTTGGGAGAATGGCATTGAAACATGTAAAATAGCATGTATGAAACGAGTCGCCAGTTCAGGTTTGATGCACGATACTGGATGCTTGGGGTTGGTGCACTGGGACGACCCAGAGGGAGGGTATGGGGATGGAGGATGGAGGAGGGAGGAGGGTTCAGGTTGGGGAACACAGGTATACCTGTGGCGGATTCATTTCGATATTTGGCGAAACTAATACAATATTGTAAAGTTTAAAAATAAAATAAAATTAAAAAAATAAAAAATAAAAAAGGGTAATGTGTAATTTGATAATTACAAATATTTCTAGGTTTGTAACCAAGAATTTCACCAAGGATTGATAATCAGCTCATTATACAATTGTCTTATGCAGGGGAATAAGCCCTCTGTCAGATTCTTCTTGTAATTTTCTAAACTATAGGTAAATGTACAAATTAGCACCTATGTCTTAAAAGTGTTTTTCTCTCTGTCACCTGAACGCACAGCTGATAAAGGTGAGAATTGTAGGTGGAGACATCACCTTATGAAAAATTTTCCTGCTTCTTGCGTGGACTTTTCTTTTCCCCCTTGAGACTTAAAAATGGTATTCATTCTAGCTTCCTTCATTCTCATGAAGCTAGCTGAAATCCTAGCTGGTAACATGTTTCATCCTTTCCTCTATTAGCTTTTATCACAGCGAAGTGGCAGACCTTTCGAGGGGTTTTCTCAAAACCTCTCTGGGATTTTGTTCCTGCTCTTACACATTCAAAACCTGTACCATGCAAACCACCAGACCCACAGTCTTTGACACTCTTCTGTGTGGCATTTTTATAATGCTTACATCTGTAAAAACCCTGGTCTCTTTGGAATCAATTGGAAATATGAGATATTTTTGAAGACTTTTTTTTTTTTTTAAGAAAAGCAATATGAAGATATCTTAGCAAATCCAGCTGTCTCTGGTATAGGCAGTGGGGGAGGTTCAGACCAGGTGTCTCTGTGTGATAGTCGGGATGGGAAATAAAATGTGTGTGGAGGCAGCTGCTACCTCACCAGCACCGTCTCCTCCTGTCACACACCCTCCTTTACCTTTACGATCAGGCATCCCAATATGCGTCCAGAAAGAGTTTCCATGTGTTGGGAGCATTACCTCCCCTTCTGCTTTTAGTTCAGGTGGTTTAAGCATTTCTGGGTATGTAAATGAAATAATGAAAATAGGCTCTTCATTCCTAGATTTGATATTCTCTCTAATTGAATGACTGTATTCAAAGAGTGACAGTTAACAGATAGATTGAACCTGGGCAGATAGATAATATGAAGGATAATAGAATCCAGATCACTTTCATTTCAACACACTCCCAGAATAGCTACACTATCTGAATAAAAAATAGTGCTGGGATTAGCTGCTTTAATAAGGACAGTGATAAACCAAAAAATGTCTGAAGGATAGAATTCAGGATGGGGAAAATATTATAGAAAAATAGTATATGAGGAAACAGTGAATGAACTAACGCTTTGACCAGAGAAGAGGAAACATGTATGTGCATGTGTGGGGTGTGTGAGTGTGTGTCTGTGTGTGGTATGTACTGATATGCAAGGGTGATGGAGAGCACTGAATTTTGAGCACTGTCATATAGAAGAAGTAGAAAAACACCATTAAATGGAAACTCTGTGGCTTCAGAAGCTGATATATGTGTATGTACATATATGCACACACATGCATATATATTAATAGATTTTTTTTTTAGTGATTAGTTGATAGAAAATGGAGAGTGCTCACTCAGAAAAGTGTGATTTTCTGTCGCTGAATTTATAGTCCCTGATGTTTTTTCCAATTATTGTTAGACCCTCCTTAGAGGTGCTGTGGAAGGCATCCTGCATTCATGTTGGTTTAGACATCTCAAACTAAAAGTTCCTCCAATCCCAAGCTATCATAATTCTCTAATTTAGAATTTAATCTAGTTGAGTCATGTATTTTTTTCCTGATTTCATCTAGCCAGAGTTGTGCAGGTTTTAAAATAGGCATAACTGCACTACTCTGCCTAGTGTGTTCTTAGATATTATTATAGAGTTATGACTGTTCTTTGACTTCTTGGTAATCAGAGGGATTTCAGACAACTGAAATCTTCTTTCTTTTATCAGATAAGAGCTAAACATTACCACTCTGGCACCTCTTTCAAGGCGGCAGTTTGCAGTATTCTTCCTGTGTCCAATTCTTGCATTAGTCAACTTTTTCTCTTCATGGGCTTCACTGCAGCTTCCTTGGTTCTGTGGAGAATTTACTGTTTCCCTAATCATCTAAGTCACTTCCTCCAGAATGGTTCAGCCATTGGAAAGAGCAAGATCTGATACATTCTAAGTGTAAATATTGCTGCCTGCTTCTTAAGGAATACATGCTTAAATGCATACTTCAGGCAGATGTGTGCTATTATTTACAACATCCAACCCCATTTATCAGTCTAGCTCCAAGATAGCCCATTGAAATTAACATTATTCAAGGAGGGTTTAATAAAGATACTTTTTGTAAAGCTGTGGGAAGGATGCAAGGGAAGTGTTTATAAGGAGTAGTGCAATATTAAGGGACTAGAATAGTGGACCTCTGACAGTTCCTAGGTCTGAAGGGAAGAAAGAGGAAGCAGTTATTATCATCTTGAGGGAAGTAGCTACATAGAGAGAGCTGTCTTGAGAGGAGCTTAAACCTTACATTAAAGCTGAGAGTGTAATGAAGTAAAGCCTCCTATAGTCATGGCCCAGAAAGCCAAACTCAGATGGTGGGTGTTTGCAGCACAGTAAGGATTTATTTACAGGGCACCCAGCATGAGTGTGCATGGGAAGCAAATCTCAGATCCACTCCATCTTGGTCTTTGAGTTATGAATGTTTTAAAGGGGAAGAAAAAAGAAACTGAGATAATTGTCTTGTGGCATTTCTTAATCACAGTTTCAGGAGTCACGATGTCTCTGGTTTATGATTGTCTGACTAAGTGGCCCATGGCTTGGAAGGGGGAGTTGGGATAGGGAAAGTCTGTGAGCTCATCTTGCCCTGGAGTAACAACCTGAGGTGGTACATGAATGATAATATCTACAATAGCATTTTTAGTATGTTAAAATTGACAACAGTAATCTTAGTCATCTGACTCTGATTGATTAGTTCAGATAGCACAGGACTGAGGTCAGAGCAGACAAGAAAGGGTTTCAGGTCAGGGGAGACAAGCAAGGGAATAAAGTTTTGGATACAGAGCTTAAATCATCACTCGGCAAAGGAACTTGGCATTAGGAAGGCCAGTTTCAAGAGCCAGTCCGAGACCACCCAGCAGGGAATACCAGACACCTGGTTCAGTGATCTGGTCTCTCTGTCCTCTCTACTGCAGGAACTGAGTTTCATTTTTCTGAGAGGTAAAGTATAAGGCCGTCTTTAGTTTTTTCCTTGTTTTTGGATTGAAGACTATTGAGGGAAGAACCCACAGCTGTCCTGAAATTCTCAGGGAAACCTACTATCCTGAAACTGTGCTAAGAAAATCAACTTTAAAACAATGCTAGAGCATCAATATACATCTACTTCCACCTGCCTTTAATGTTATATTGTTCCTTGCGGAAAATTAGTCTGTCTTCTTCCTTTTGTATTCTCATTAGGGAATAAGCATCTTGAAGAGATGTTGGCTAACATTACTACCTCTGTTTGAGATCACAACAGTGTTTGACATTTGCTTCTTTCTCACATATTACTGAGTGAGAAATCAGATATTCAATTCAGCAGAGCCAGGGCAAGAATTTGGTCTGTAATGTCACATAAAATGCCATGCTGAAAGTCATACGAGGATTTTGAAAATAGAAATCTTTAGTATATATATATTTTTTCTAGACCTGAGAGAAACCATGATGGTTTTTGAGAAGCTGATGGGACTTGATTATTTAATAAACAAAAACAAAGTCTTGGAAAGATATTTAGCTCATTACAGGTAGCATAGAGCATGTAAGCATCACTATCTTCTCTTGGTAGAGTTAGATGAAGTAATACTGATTTGTGTGCATTAAAGTGTATATTATTGGTACAGAACCAAAAGTTGAGAGGTAATGTACCCTGCAACATGATACTGAAAAAAATAATCATGATTGATTTAAAATTTTTAAAATGATTTAAATAGGCCTCTGGCAAATGATTTTTCCACTTTTTAACATAGATCTGGGGTTAGCAAACCTGTATGTAAAGGGCCAGATAAATATTTTAGATTTTGCAGGCCAGATGGTCTCTGTCACAACTATTCAACTCTGTCATGGTAGCTCAAAGCCACCATATACAGTATATAAATAAGCGGGCATGGCTGTGACCCACTGAAACTTTATTTACAAACACAGGCAAGGATTGCACCTGGCATGTAAGCTGTAGTTTGTGGACTCTTGACCTAAACATTTTTTATCTACCCTTTCTAAAATTTTAATAGCCTTGGTAAAATTGGATAAAAATTTTATAGTTTATTTAAACTAGAGTTATGAGGCATTTTCTAAGAATTCAGAATGTTAGGAGATCATCATATCCTTAAGCAGTAAGGACATCTCATTAGGTACTGTCATATTTTAAAGATACTCTGGAACATCTGATGATTTTGTGTTTTTAAAACAAAATGTTCTTTTCTTATTATGCACACACACACCATAAATAAAGAAAGCAGAAGGAAAGTTTTTTGAAGTGATAGATATGTTTATGACATAGATTTTGGTGATGGTTTCACAGGTGTATAATTACATCCAAACTCATCAAGTCGTATACATTAAATATGTACTGCTTTTTTCTGTCAATGAAGTATAATAAACTGGTTTAAAAAACAAAGACCTAAGGACTTGTTTCAGGTGGAAAAAAAAAAAAAAACCTAACCAACCAAATAACCCCCAAATATGCTCTTAGCAAATAATGTATCAATGTGATCCAACCATGGAGCACATTAAGACATGTATTTCATTGTATTTGACACGGATCTACCAAAGGACCAAGAAGTCATATACCAAATATCAATAAGTAAATTTTTTTCTCAAATTTAAGTAGAATAAATTTAGTCAATCATAAATTAAAAACAAGATATGATTTTTCTTCAGTTACTGAATATCCTTTTTATTCTTGCTTTTGGCAATGCCCTTCAGCCAAAGAACATGAGGAACACGTCCATATTGAACATACTCGTTTCATTATAATTGCAGCTGGAGACAACACATGTCATGGGCACTGACCAAGACAAACCTAACACTCCCCTGAGCTTCACTAAAATTTATTTTATTTAATTTACTAAAAACAAAATTTGGGTATGCTGTGTGGCATGTGGGATCTTAGTTCCCCAACCAGAAATGGAACCCATGGTCCCTACATTGGAAGCACAGAATCTTAACCACTGGATCACCAGGGAAGTCCCCTGACTAAACTTTAGATAGGCTTTTTCATAACTGTGGGCTTCCCTGGTGGCTCAGCTGGTAAAGAATCTGCCTGCAGTGCAGGAGACCAGGGATCGATCCCTCAGTTGGGAAGATTTCCCTGGAGAAGGGAATGGCTACCCACTCCAGTTATTCTGGCCTGGAGAATTTCCTGGCCTATGCAGTCCATGGATCACAAAGAGTTAGACACGACTGAGCGACTTTCACTTTCAATTCCTAACTGGCCCTGGACCTGCCTTTTTAGAGCATTTTCTTCTGAAAACTTGATATTGTAAATTCTTTCTTAATCCTTTGAGTTGTAAATCTAATCCCAGACTGCTGCCAGTTTTATAACTTTCTCACAAACCTGGGATTCATCCCTCCTTTTGCATGTAATCAGCAGGAAAGATAGTATCCCTGTCTCCCAGTCTCTGCTGGGGAGGGTAGGAGCCTCATCTCAATAGGTTCAATTCAATTCAGTTCAGTTGCTCAGTCATGTCCAACTCTTTGCAACCCCATGAACTGCAGCACAGCAGGCCTCCCTATACATCAGCAACTCCTGGAGCTTACTCAAACTCATGTCCATAGATTCAGTGATGCCATTCAACCGTCTCATCCTCTGTCATCCCCTTCTCCTCCCGCCTTCAATCTTTCCCAGCATCAGGATCTTTCACAGTGAGTCAGTTCTTCCCATCAGGTAGCCAAAGTATCGGAGTTTCAGCTTCAGCATTAGTTTTTCCAATGAATATTCAGGACTTATTTCCTCTAGGATTGACTGGTTGGATCACCTTGCAGTCCAAGGGACTCTCAAGAGTCTTCTCCAACACCACAGTCCAAAAGCATCAATTCTTTGATGCTCAGCTTTCTTTATAGTCCAACTTTCACATCCATACATGGCTACTGGTAAAACCATTGCCTTGACTAGATGGACCTTTGTTGGCAAAGTAAGGTCTCTGCTTTTTAATATGCTGCATATGTTGCTCATAGCTTTTCTTCCAAGGAGTAAGTGTCTTTTAATTTCATGGTTGCAGTCACCATCTGCAGTGATTTTGGAGCCCCCCCCCAAAAATAAAGTCACTCACTGTTTCCATTATTTTTTCATCTACTTGCCATGAAGTGATGGGACCGAATGCCATGATCTTAGTTTTCTGAATGTTGAGTTTCAAGGCAACATTTTCACTCTCTTCTTTCACTTTCATCAAGAGGCTCTTTAGTTCTTCTTCACTTTCTGCCATTAGGGTGGTGTCATCTGCATATCTGAGGTTATTGATATTTCTCCCGGCAATCTTGATTCTAGCTTGTGCTTCATCCAACCTGGCATTTTTCCTGATGTACTCTGCATATAAGTTAAATAAGCAGGGTGACAGTATACAGCCTTGATGTACTCCTTTCTTGATTTGGAACCAGTCTGTTGTTTCATGTCCATTTCTAACTGTTGCTTCTTGACCTGCACAGAGATTTCTCAGAGGCAGGTCAGGTGGTCTGGTATTCCCATCTCTTTCAGAATTTTCCTCACTTTGTTGTATTCCAAACAGTCAAAGGCTTTGGCATAGTAATAAAGCAGAAATAGATATTTTTCTGGAACTCTCGTGCTTTTTTGATGATCCAATGGCAATTTGAGCTCTGGTTCCTCTGCCTTTTCTGAAACCAGCTTGAACATCTGGAAGTTGATGGTTCACGTATTGCTGAAGCCTGGCTTGGAGAATTTTGAGCATTACTTTGCTAGCGTGTGAGATGAGTGCAATTGTGTGGTAGTTGGAGCATTCTTTGGCATTGCCTTTCTTTGGGATTGGAATGAAAACTGACCTTTTCCAGTCCTGTGGCCCCTGCTGAGTTTTCCAGATTTGCTGGCATATTGAGTGCAGCACTTTCACAGAATCATCTTTCAGGATTTGAAATAGCTCAACTGGAATTCCATCACCTCCATTAGATTTGTTCATTGTGATGCTTCCTAAGGCCCACTTGACTTCGCATTCCAGGATGTCTGGCTCTAGGGGAGTGATTACACCATCGTGGTTATCTGGTCATGAAGATCTTTTTTGTATAGTTCTTCTGTGTACTTTTGCCACCTCTTCTTAATATCTTCTACTTCTGTTACATCCATACCATTTCTGTCCTTAATTGTGCCCATCTTTGCATGAAACATTCCCTTGGTATCTCCAATTTTCTTGAAGAGCTCTCTGGTTTTTCCCATTCTATTTTTTTCATCTATTTCTTTCCATTGATCACTGAGGAAGGCTTTCTTATCTCTCCTTGCTATTCTTCGGAACTCTGCATTCAAATGGGTGTACCTTTCCTTTTCTCTTTTGCCTTTAGCTTCTCCTCTTTTCATAACTATTTGTAAGTCCTCTTCAGACAACCATTTTGCCTTTTTGCATTTCTTTTCCTTGGGGATGTTCTTGATCACTGCCTCCACTCTCAGGAACTTCAGTCCCTAGTTCTTCAGGTACTCTGCCTATCAAATTTAATCCCTTGAATCTATTTGTCACTTGCAATATAATCGTAAAGGATTTGATTTAGGTCATACCTGAATGGTCTAGTGGTTTTGCCTACTTCAATTTAAGTCTGAATTTGGCAATAAGGAGTTATGATCTGAACCACAGTCAGCTCCCTGTCTTGTTTTTGCTGACTGTATAGAGCTTCTCCACCTTTGGCTGCAAAAAATATAATCAAGATATATATAATCAATATATTTGAAAAAAATCCAATATAATCTGATTTTGATTTTGATCATCTGGTGATGTCCATGTGTAGAGTCTTCTCTTGTTTGTTGGAAAAGGGTGTTTGGTATGACCAGTGCACTTTCTTGGCAAACCTCTCTTATCCTTTGACCTGCTTCGTTCTGTACTCCAAGGACAAATTTGCCTGATGTTCCAGGTATCTCTTGACTTCCTACTTTTATTCCAGTCCCCTATAATGAAAAGGATATCTTTTTTCGGTGTTAGTTCTAGAAGGTCTTGTAGGTCTTCATAGAACCATTCAACTTCAGCTTCTTCAGCATTACTGGTCAGGGCATAGACCTGAATTACTGTGATATTGAATGGTTTGCCTTCTAATGAACAGAGATCATTCTGTCACTTTTAAGTTTGCATCCAAGTCCTCCATTTCAGAATTTTTGACTATGATGGCTACTCCATTTCTCCTAGGGGATTCTTGCCCACAGAATGAAAACCACAGTCACAGAAAACTGATCAAACTGACCACATGGACCACAGCCTTGTCTAACTCAATGAAACTATGAGCCATGCCATGTATGTCCACCCAAGACGGACAGGTCATGGTGGAGAGTTCTGACAAAATGTGGTCCACTGGAGAAGGGAATGGTAAACTACTTCAGTATTCTTTCCTTGAGAACCCCATGAACAGTATGAAAAGGCAAAAAGATAGGACACTGAAAGATGGACTCCTCAGGTCGGTAGGTGCCCAATATGCTACTGGAGATCAGAGGAGTAATAACTCCAGAAAGAATGAAGAGATGGAGCCAAAGCACAAACAACACCCAGTTGTGGATGTGACTGGTGATGGAAGTGAAGTCCAATGCTGTAAGAACAATATTGCATAGGAACCTGGAATGTTAGGTCCATGAATCAAGGCAAATTGGAAGTGGTCAAACAGGATATGGCAAGAGTGAACATTGACATTTTAGGAATCAGTGAACTAAAATGGACTGGAATGGGTGAATTTAACTCAGATGACCATTATATCTCAAGAGGTACTAACTAGCAAATGCAGATAGTCTAATCATATTTTCTGACTTCCAACTAATGTCCTCTAGTACTTTTTCAGTAGCTCATCTTGAGCTTAAAACTTGCCCAGTTTTTCTAGATTCCACTAATATATGTTAGTATAAGATGTTTGTTTTTCTTTTGACATTTCACTCGGTATGACAATCTCTAGGTCCATCCATGTCTCTACATGGCACAATTTCATTCTTTATTTTTCCTATTGTATATATGTGCCACATCTTCACTATCCATTCTTCTCACAGACATAGAGAAGAGTTGTGAGGATACCTAGAAGGAAAGGAAAGAGGGGATGAGCTGAGAGGTCAGAATTGGCATATATACATTACTGTGGGCTTCCCAGGTGCTGCAGTGTTAAAGAATCTGCATGCCCATGCAGGAGACACCGGCTTCAATCCCTGGTTCAGGAAGATCCCTTGAAGTAAGAAATGGCAGCCTACTCTAGTATTCTTGGCTGGAAAATCCCATAGACAGAAGAGCCCAACAGACAGCAGGGTTACAGAGAGTTGGACATGACTGAGCAACTGAACACACACACACACACAAACACACACTCTACTATGCATAAAATAGACAACTAATGAGAACAGACTGGACAACACAGGGAACTCTATTCAGTGCTCTGTGGTGACCTAAATGGGAAGGAAATCCAAGGAAGAGTGTGACTGATTCTTTGCTGTACTGCAGAAGCTAACACAGCAATGTAAAACAACTATACTCCAATTTTTTTTTAAAGATGTATTTTAGAAGCAGAGAATACATTTCTTAAGGCAACCCCCCCCCAAAAAAAAACTTCACCTACTTTTTGTTTTAGTGGAGTTGAGTTGAATCTCTGTACCTGATTACAATAGTCTTGAAAAAGTCTTTCTTGCCTATTCAACTCCATCTGAAGAAATTTTTATTTGATAAGAATTATGAGTTTGGCCACCTGGTGTGAAGAACTGACTCATTTGAAAAGACCCTGATGCTGGGAAAGATTGAAGGCAGGAGGAGAGGGGGATGACAGAGGACGAGATGGTTGGATGGCATCACCAACTCAATGGACATGAGTTTGAGTAAACTCTGGGAGTTGACGATGGACAGGGAGGCCTGGCATGCTGCAGTCTATGGGGTTGCAAAGAGTTGGACACAACTAAACGAATGAACTGAACTAACTGAACGAGTGTTTCAATGAAAGGGAGTCAGGATTTATAGGATTTGAGCTTTGGGTGGGTAATTTTGGGGAGGTTCTGAGGAAGTGGGAGCTCACTCTGTGTGAATTCAGGGAAACTCTATGAATGGGTATCTCAGTAAATATTTATAGGGAGGGCAGACCAGAGTGAGGGCTGAGCTGTAATTGGTAAAGAAGCTCTCATTTCATGAGAGGGAATTACTTTTGTTTTCATGTTGCATGGTGTCCTTGCTTTTGTCTCACTTTATCATGGTCTCAGAGTGACCTTGGATGATGATGATGTTCTCTGAGACTGTTATGTCCAACCAGAGCACAAAGTGACCTGACTGTGAGCATGAGACCAGCTTGCAACAACACTGGGGCTTAGCTGTGAGATCTGAACAGCTCCAGGTGTGGAGATATGCTTTTCTCTTTTTCGCTTTGTTACATAAAAAGAAGATTCTGGAATTCATACTTTTAGAAGATCAGAGGGTCCATTCAGGTATATATATGTGTGTGTGTGTGTGTATATCTATATATATATGTATATATATCTTTGTGGATATATACATTCTCTCTTTTATTCTGATAATAATATCTGATCAACCATGGTCTTGGTGAACCTGGAAAAAAGCTTTTCCTTAAGTAGTGGTGTAAATAAAATGGCCTCAAGCAATTACAATATCAGAGCTATTTTATCTATGCTTACCATATACTCTTGATCAGTCATTGTTCTTTGAGGTTGATAAGTAGCAGTTTTAGGATCTGTTTTATCTTGGAGTAAAGTCCCATAGTAAATAAATATCCCATAAGATCACCTGTTTTTGCTAAGTTAAACAATCCCCAAAGTCAACAAGTTCTTTGCTGGAGGTAAGATGAAGTTTTCCTGCTTGAATACTGTGCCAAAGACTGAATTGTGAGCTGACCATATTGAACATGGAAGGTCCAAGCTTTTGCTCCATGAGAATTCACTTGGTCAACTGACTTTAGCAGGTTCACTTTGATCTTGCTGGAATTTTCTTCTTAGTCGACTGGATCTTCTGTACATTGTGTAAAAGGTACACAGTGTCTTTTATACTATGGACTAATGGAAGACTACTTCTTCATCTAAGTGAATAAGATTCACTTATTCATCCAAAAACGCTTACTGGACATCTCCTAAATACCAGACACCTGTGCTGGATAGTGTCTGATAGTGTTTGATAATATCAGTTACCAAAGACTCACAGATCTTAGCATTTATGGAATGCTGTGACAAATATTATAAATAAAAACAACAGAATTGGAAATGATGTATTGGAAGGGAGGTATACAGAATCAGTCTTCTCTGAGGAGCTGGATTTCAGCTGAGACCTTTAAGTTGAGAGAGGATTAATTATGTAAAGGTGGAGGTAAAGAATGAATTTCTTCCTTTTTCTCCCTTTCATAATTGACTCATCAACATAGATTTAATTAATAGCCTATTTAAAGTCATCATTCTATTTATTTACATAATGTTTGGTTGTTGGGCTGGGTCTGCAATCCTCTTTTAATTTTGTTCTTTTCTATTACATTTACGCTTAGGTTTTTATTAATATAATTACTGTTACAGTTTGACATATAGTGTCTCATAAATAGATACTTTAAGTTGTATGGAGAAGGAAATGGCAACCCACTCCAGTACTCTTGCCTGGAGAATTCTGTGGACAGAGGAGCCTGGTGGGCTGCTGTCCATGGGGTAGCACAGAGTCGGACACGACTGAAGCAACTTTGCATGCATGCATACATTGGAGGAGGAAATGGCAATGCACTCCAGTATTTTTGCCTGGAGAATCCCAGGGACAGAGGAGCCTGGTGGGTTGCTGTCTATGGGGTCACACAGAGTCGGACACGACTGAAGCGACTTAGGAGCAGCTTTAAGTTGTAGAGGCACCTGTCTCACTTTTGAAATTCAAGTAGTTTTCTGTGATGTTAAATACAGGTTTCTTCATCAGAGTTTCTGACAGTAGGGAGACCATACCAGCCTGTATTTGTAGGTTTGATATATAGGTTAAGTTCCAACAGCTTATCACATTTTTATATAGATCAATATAGCTAGGAAAACCATGAAACCATGATTCCTGGTCTGTTTAAATCTTTTTGTCATTTTCAATGTCCTGTTGACAACTTTAGGAGCTGTCTTTTGAAAGGGGAGAAGGAGAGAGAGAAAAAGAGATGACCTCTGAGGCCTTTTCTGTATTGCAGTCTCTATGAGCGACATGACCATATTTTATTTCCTTCTTTTTTTTCAGTCATGAGTCTTTTTATCACTATCATTGAGTGTAGTTGATGTATATTAAGTTTCAGGTGTACAACATAGTGATTCACAATTCTTAAAGTTTATACTCCATTTACAGTTATAAAATATTGGCCATATCCCCCATGTTGTAAAATATATTCTTGTGACTTATTTATTTTATACATAATGGCTTATATCTCTTAATCCCTAACCCTTCTTGTCCCTCCCCTCTTCCGTCTTCCCATGGGTAACCACTACTTTATTCTCTATGAGTCTATTGGGCAACAGGATTCTTAACAGAACGTCAGAAGGTACGCTGAGGTGGGGCCTGGCCAAGGAGCCCTCCCACAGGTAAGCACGGAAGTAGTCTTTTATATGTTCTTTAGGGAACAATGAGTTTGCAAGTGCAGGGATAATTTTGCCTGCCTGAGTAGAACATAGTTCTCCACATCCAGAGGACAGTGACCTGTAACCAGCTAGTGGGTCTGTCAGCATGACATCTGAAGTGTAGCAGCCTGAGTCAGCTCTCAGTTATCAAAGGTCTGAACATGATGCTGTGTTTTGCCATTGGGTCTTCAAACTGTGTTGCGGGAGAAGACTCTTGAGAATCCCTTAGACAGAAAGGAGATCAAACCAGTCAATCCTAAAGGAAATAAACCCTGAATATTCATTGGAAGGACTGATGCTGAAGCTGAAGCTCCAATACTTTGGCCACCTGATGCCAAGAGCCGACTCATCAGTCCAGCCGACTAATGCTGGAAAAATTGAAGGCAGAAAGAGAAGGAGGGTAACAGAGGATGAGATGGTTGGATGGCTTCACTGACTCAATGGACATGAATTTAAGCAGACTCCAGGAGACAGTGAAGGACATGGAAGCCTGGCGTGCTACAGTCCATGGTGTTGCAAAGGGTCAGACACGACTTAACAACTAAACAACAACAATTTAGATGGTATAATAGCACGGATTGATTCTCTTCTTGCTCTTTGCCTTTGCTTTTTTCCTCCCTTCTTCCCACATTTGCAACATTATTGGTGGCCTTGAAAACTGCTGTCAACCTGTTAGTGTTGGACAGTCTCCTGTGGAGATGTAGGTTAACAGTGGCTTGCCTTGTGGATGGGCGCACTGGTAGCAGCCTATTTTATTTCCTTCTGATTCTAACTCTTTGTTATCAACTAGGATTCTCCCTCTCCCTCACTTTCCACATCTAAATGCGAAGGCTTTGAATTTGTTCATTCAATCTGTTCTTGCTCTCTTTTCTCCATCTTGATCTCTTTCTGTCTTAAGTATGTACTGTTCAATAGGATAGTAATTAGCTGTATGTGACTATTTAATTTAAATTCAATTTAAATAACTTTTAAATTAAATTTAAAAGTTAATTCCTAAGTTGCACTGGCTACCTTTTAAGTACTTAACAGTGACTTGTGGCTGTTGACTACCATATTGGTAGAACATTGTCAACACTGCAGAAAGTTCTGTTGGACAGCGCTGCCCCAGACTGTTACAACAGCCTCTCTGCTTTCACATTTGTGTGTGTTCTCAAGCAAAACCAAGCCCATCTTATCCTATACCTTGCGGCCAAAATTAATCTTCTTAAAGGGCTGATCTAGCTATTTTGCCTCCTTGATCAGAAATCTTCAACGGTTTTCTCATTAACTTCTGAATTAAATTCAAACTCCTAACCCTTATATTCATAATGTTCCAAGATCTAATCTCGTTCTCCACTCGTGCAATTAGCAAATATATATTTTTTAAATGATGATAGTCCATTCTGGCAAAGGGAACAGTGAAACAGATAATCTCACTTGTTGCTGGTAAGTAGGCATTTTTTCTAGAAATAAATATGGCAAATGCTGCAAGATATGTAAAAGAAGTGTACCTTTACTTCACTAATTTCATTTTTGCTAATCTGATCTTTAGCTAGAGATATGGTGAAAGATGTGTGTAGAAAGGTGCACATTAAGGTACACAGCTTAATGTTTGGGAAAAAATTGGAAATAATTTAAATGCTCAATCAATATAGAAATACTTAAATAGATTATGATTCATCTATACCAGTGAGCCTCAATTTGTCATCTTGATACAACAAAGATATTTGTAGCTTCACTTCTTGCTACTTCATTTGTTTCTCTATTACTTCTTAACTCCAGGCATATCAAATACTTTTATACTAAACTTTCATTTTTTTTTCTGTATAAGCTGTTCTGTCTGCTTGGAATATTTTCTCAGTCCAGATCACCAAATATCTACTGGTGTTTTAAAGCCAGCTCAGATTTCATCTCCTTCTTGAATTCTTCTTAGACTTTCTCCACTAGAGATGATAGTTCTTTTTTTCCCATATGCCCATGCAGTCCCATAGCACTTGTATAGCATGTATAATATTATATTTGCAAGTCATAGATTATCTATCTTTCCCACTCACAAACTATAAAATCTTAAAATCTGGAATAGTGCTTTAAAAAAAAAAAATTATCACTGTCTTTTTACTATGTGACATAATACCTGCTCCCATTTTTGATGCTAAATAGTGTTCCTGAAGAAACGAATTCACGGAAAATAATGTAACTCTGATCATTATTCCCCAGAGGAATTCAGTGCACACTGTATGATACCCACTCCCATTTTTTTAAATGATCAAATTAGAGAAATGGATGTGGGAAAAGAGGAGATAAACTTAGAAATGAACTGGAGGAATGTCAAAGGTTTAATTTTGTATTATTGTTAATGTTAATCCTCTTCAGACTATGTAAACTTTGTTCAGTTAAGCAAATACCCTGGAAGACAAAGATTTTTTTATTGCTGGGAAATTCACAGTTACAAATGCCTGTGTGTTTTCAGTGTCCTTAGGAACCTTAGCAAATAACTAACAGATTTGCATTTTCCTCCTACCTAAAATGAAAGGTCTCTCAGTCCCTTACTGAACAATGACATTAAATAAATACTTAGAATACAGGCTCTGAGTTGGTAGAAGGGATTTAAGCTGATCTTTGATTTTGGAGTAGATTACTCACAGATACTGTAGCCCAGTAAAGAGAATAGAATTAAAATTACATTTATAATTATATTTGTGCTCACTCCATATGCACTGTTAACATAAGGTTTTTATAAATCATGACTTTTATATATCAGGTAGGTCATGTAATTTTGAAATAAATACTCAAGGTGAAGCAGACTCATGTACTGGGGAAAAAAAAAAAAACCACATTCTGATATGTAACCACTGGCAGCTTAAAAAAATTACATTGAAAAATTCATGCATAGTATTTTACCACCAAATCACCCAATTTTATAGCATATGTTTAGGGAACAGGAACTCTAAATTCATCAAACTTATCTAATTTCAGATGCTCCATAAATAAATAATGAAAGAAAGTCAATAAATCCAAATCTCCATTCCTTATATTTATTTACATAAACTTATACTTTCAAGAATTTACATAATAATTTATATGGGGAAATGTTCTGCATAGATTTTTGTCATTAATTCTTGTCAGAGCATTTTGACTTTTGCCAAATTTATGAATTTTGTTTTACATACGGTAAAAAAAGAGATGGAAATATAGTGATTTCCTGAGAGTGACAAATCAAGACACAGGAAACTTGAGCAGAGAAAATTCCTGGCTTCCACTCAAAAAGAGGACATTTGAATATCAGCGCTATTGAAGCCAGCAGTGTTGACAATGATAACGGTGCAAAGAAAGAGGTGACATTGTCCATGGGGTCTTGGGATCCTCGGACCTTGGGATGATACATAGACAAGGGCAGTTTTTAATGGAAGGATGGTCTGGCTATTATTTACAATCTGCTCCATGGAACAAATATTTATTTACCCATTTCTGATTTTTAATTAGTAGTTTTAGTTAATTATTTTAAGTGTATGTTTTTGTAATAAAATATAAGTATGCAATTTTTGATGTATTTTATTCCTTTAACTTGGTTATCCAATCTTGGGGTTTATAACCTATTCAGTTCCCAATGACTGGCATCAGCTCACATGTGATGGGAGCAAAACATGAAAGATGAAGAAAAACTCTTGACTGGCTTCTTAAAGCCTAGTTAAGAAGTAGCTCCAGCCTCAAATATAGAGGTGTAAGAATGTCACTGCAGGTCACCACAGAGGCCCTGTCCCAATTACACACGAAATTGAAGAGCAGGGAGCCTTTGAGATTCCCTTCAAATGGGAGCTGAACCTTGTTCTGTTGAAGAATGCAGCCATGTAGCTGGAAAAACTCCCTCTGAGTTTTGCCTTGAGTTAGTTCAGTAATTGTACTCACTGGAGCTCACCTCCCAAAGGCATAAGCATTCTCTGATGGAAACCGCTGGGCTCCTTGGAGAGTTCTTAGAACATTTCAGAATTTTCTACTAAGTTTGTGTTGTACAGTCTTGGCCCATTTTAGAAAATACTACAGTGTATTTTTGCCTCTAAATATATTTGATTTTCATTATATTTTCTCTGCCTAGATCCTGGAACTAGGTGACAATTTACCTCAGCAAGAGTCCTCTATTTCCTTTTATGCATTACTTCTTTGGAAAGAGGTAAAATCAGTTTTCTGACAAAGTAATCTTTAAAATTTAGCTAAACTGCATTCACTGATGCAACCAGGTTATTCTCACCTCTAAAAATTTTCCCAAATTTTGCTCTTAGTATTATATTATTTATCTTCTTAATAACCCTCATCTAGGTTGCATGGCTTGTATTATCTGCATTATCTCCTGATGATCTGTTGCTCTTTCAAGAGATGAATCTCTGATTTTTGTTCCCTTTGTCTGATTCTTTAAACTTGCACTCAATGTCCTTTTTGCTCTTCAAATATCTAAAATGAGTGATTTCTCACTCTTTACAGGTACAAACTGTCATCTAAGAAATCTAGGTTCCTTACTTAGCTAAAGCAAATAAAGAGCCCTCATTCAATCAATTATGGCTCAGCACGCTGATCAATTTCTCAGTATGACCCTACTTAGCTCCAAGAAACATTTTCACTCTGGTTTCTTAGATTTTTTTTTTTAATCTGAGAAGGAAAAAAAGTTCTGTTTTGAGTACAAAACTTTATCTGTAATGGTGGAAGGGAGGGGGGAAAATGGAACAAAAGTACACATTTTATGTTGACTGATCAAGCACACACAGGGAATCAGACAAATGACCCTTTAAGCTGCTGTTAACTGGGGTGGGCAAAGCATGGTCTAGATGGGATTTCCACAGTGACCCCTCCATTCTCTAGAATGGAACCCCTCTGGTTCCTTAGAGCAGTGGTCCCTAACCTTTTTGACACCGTGGACCAGTTTTATGGAAGACAATTTTTCCATGGACTGGGGTTGGGGGAGACGCTTTCAGGATGATTCAAACACATGACATTTATTGTGCATTTTATTTCTATTATTATTACATCAGCTCCACCTCAGATCATCAAGCATTGGGTCCCAGAGGTTGGGGACCCTTTTGTAAGAGTGTGAGTCCTTCAGTCTCAGAGTTGAAGGCTTTTCAGGGTGGGTTGGTAACCCTGTTAGTTCCTGTAACTACTATTCTCTCTTCTTCCAGTCCTTTGTGATACTGATAGTCTATGATTCAATTTATCTGATTCCTCTATGAATGAGCTTAGGGGCAAGGAGAATTAGCTTAGATCACAATGTCTACAAGACAATAAGAAAATTCGCACTGCAACATTGCCTTCTTCCCAGCAGATCCCCAGGTATGAATGAAGCAGTGTCTCTGTCTCTTTCTTTGTCATCATGAATTGACTGGTTCAGACACCTTAACTTTGATTTCGATATGTGCCCAGCTTCAAAAAGGGAGAAGGGAAGAAAAAAAAGAAATCCTATATATAACACTTTTCTCCTGTAGAGATGCCTTTTGAGCTCTTAGAAGTGGGACTGACCATTTTCATGTTAATGGGTACAAAAGCTGGCTGACTGGGTTATCATGGATAGATTTAAGTATATATCACTTCCCTGCTCAAAACCCTCTGATGGCTTCCTGAAATCCAGTGAAATCCAGTCTTCACCACAGTCTAGATGATCAGACACAGTCATACCCCTGACTTCTTCTCCAGTCTTATTTCTTACCACACTTGAACATTCTTTTAGGGCTCTATTAGCCTGATTGCTGTTCCTTAAATTCACCAGATGTGATCCTGTCTCAGAGTCTCTGTGCTTACAGTTCCCTCTGCTTGACATACTTTTCTTCCAAATATTTACCTCCTATCTCTTGTCAACTGTCTCCTCCTAAGAGAGGTTTTCCTGATCACCTTATTTAAAATAGCTTGCTCTCACACTGCTTTTATTTGCTCCTTGTCCTTGTTATTCCTTAACTGAGGTGGTATTACATAAACCATCGGTGCAGGGACTTTATTCTATTCACACTGCCAAGTTCCCCAATCCTACAGCAATGCCTCTATCATAAGAGTCAGTCAATGAGTATTAACTAATTTTGGTTTTATTAATGGGTCACTGTATTAGCTACTAGGCTTCCCTGGTGGCCCATCTGTAAAGAATCTGCCTGCCAATGCAGGAAATGTGGGTTTGATCCCTGGGTCAGAAAGATGTCCTGCAGGAGAAAATGGCAACCCACTCCAGTATTCTTGCTTGAAGAACCCCATGTTTGAGGAGCCTGGCGGGCTACAGTCCATGGGGTGGCAAAAGAGTTGGACATGGCTTAGTGACTGAACAACAATTATTAGATACTACCATGTCTCATAAATGGGCTATGGTTTTAGTTCCTACTGTCTCAGAAATGCCACCCCTTGGTTTTGAGAGTGATGATGGAATGATGACTTGGATACCCATGGAGGAGATAAAGAGTAGATTTCACTGCCATATGGTTCTTATAATCCAAAATGATAGAGAATATCAAGACAAAATATGACCTGTGAGCTTAATTCATTCAGGAAAACCCATCAAGGAGACACAACTTCAGTCAACTATTGCCTATGATCCACTGCAATACATTTGCATTGATATATTATCTTCACCAACAAAGTCATCTGAAACATGAGTGGCATACCTTGGTGACAGATTTCTTTACTTCCTCCAATAATAAGTAACTTCTAGAATGAGTGATTTTCCTTCTTAGAATGATGTTATAAGGAAAAAACAATTGGTTTCTGTTTTGAGGCTCTCTGCCGTCATCCATTCTGACCAACAGACAGGTTTAAGAGTCAGTTGCTATGGAAGGTTTTCCAATTATTTTATTGAGGATTAAAAACTTTAAGATGACTACCTATCACACTCAAATGGATCTACAACCAGCAAAACTTAGTAACATTCATTTAAAAATCGGCAAACAATGCTGTAATAACAAATAAGCTTGCAAAGCTGGCACATGAGTTTCCCAGTCTGTGCATACAGTGGCTTCCCTTTCTTCATGTTGTATGTAGGGTCTAGATGCCAATTAACATCTAGATTTTGGGGTAAGGGAAGAAGAAGGCAGACAGGGATGGCTGCTATCAACACAACATTCTCAGACAGAAAAAAATGTTCTCACATCCAGCTGAAGTCCTAGGAATTGCAGACTGCAAATTACTTTGTCAAGACTGACTTCCTCTTCACATATTTCCTCTGCCTTATTATGTTTACAGAGTCTGTATCTTTTCTTTGGCTTGAGTTGCAGTACCACATGGTCTTTCTGGTATCATAAGTATGCTCATAAAATGGTGGCAGGTAGAACAGGACAAGCTATCCTGCACTACACCGTGTCCCATAGATTTAAACACATCCCAATTTCTTTGGGGATTCTAATACAAAATTGATTTACTTAAATACATGCTGCAACTGATTTGAAAAGAAATATTGTAACCCATATCCCTTTCCATTGTAAGAAATCTCTTTTTTGACCATGAACTTCATCTCAATAACAATGTTAAACTGCCATGTGTAGATTTCAATTAGATCCCAATTTTGACTAATGAGTATGGCTTTTTACATATTTGAGTAAAAAGAAACAAAACTCTTTATTTCTGTGAATTACAATCTGCACTGCCTCCCAGCAGGTCCACATTGTTTTGGTCTTTTTCCTTCAGTTGCAACTGTACTTCATATTTTAAGGTTAGAACATAAAGCCTGCAATCCGCTCATTAGTGAATTTGGTCATTATGTTCAAATTATACATCAGTTTTACCTGAATTACTTGAAGCTAAGTAACAAAAAATCCTGCCTCAATATCTACTGCCTTAAAGGTTATTGAATTCAATCGTATTGAGATAATAGTTTTAAATTAACATTTATATTGAACTTTACAGCTATGCAGTTCTTAAATTACTGAAACTGCTTACTCAAATCATAGAAATGGCATCCCAACTAGATCTTCTTGCTTCCAGTCTTTTTCTTCTCCCTCTCATTCATTAGCTTGTCACCAAAATTGTTTCTCTAAATCACAGTTGGCCTATGTGTCTTCTTGCTTGGAAGGTAGCTTGCAAATTACAGACTTAAGTTCAAATTCCTTTGCTTAGTGTTCAAGGCTATTTGTAATTGCAAATCAACCTACTGTTTTAATCTCCTCTCCTGCATGCACTCACATAGCTTCTCCCACATCCTCTGACCTTCAGCAACAATCCATACGTTTCTAGTCATGTGCCTGGGTTGGAAAGATCCCATGGAGAAGGAAATCACAACCCACTCCAGTATTCTTGCCTGGAGAATCCCATGGACAGAAGAACCTGATGGGCTACAGTCTATGGGGTCACAAAGAGTCAGACACGACTTAGCAACTAAGCAATAACAACACACACTTACATGTCTCTAAAATTGTGTTCACGCTTTTTTGCTCTGACTGAAGTCTGAGCTTCCTCCCCTTCTTCATTGGCTACACTGAACTCAACCGATATGCTACCTCCTTTATGCTGCCTACTCTAACCTTCTACTCCTCTCCTTACCTCAGAAAGACATTATGACTGTCTTCTCCAAGTTTCTGCTTAAAAAGAGAGGTTCACTAAAAAGTAATAATAAAATAAATTTCTTCCCCCTGTACCAATGAAGCAATTGGACCTATAATATTTCGAAGTGTTGTGTTTATTTTAAACTGAAAAGCCTTCATCAAAGGCTTATGTGTGAAATCTGTGCTCTGTTATTCATGTTGACAGAACACGTTCCCTAATTGTTCATGTCGACTGGGCTATCTTCCCTGTGATTCACATAAACAGCAGTGCCTACCCTTCAGTAAAGAGGTCATTCACAGAGAGTATTCAGAACCATTGCTGGACCAGGTCTGGTTGCCCTGATTTCCTTGGAACTTAGCTGTAGCCCTGAGATCTCATAGACCCATCCTCACTGCCTGTGTAGAGCAAATTAAGTGTGATTAAGTGATGAGAGGGCATCTCTCATGGCTCACGGAGGAGGCATCAAGATGTAGTGGGATGGTTTTAGAGGGTCAGGGAAAACTTCCAGAGGGAGGGAGACTGAAGCAGGAGTAGTTTTGTAGTTAGTAAAAAAGTCAGATAACAGGAAAGAGTGCCTCTCAGTGAGATAAAGGAGACCTGGGGGTAAAAGACAGCACAGAGTCATAACTAATTCAGTCCAGCTGGAGCAGTGAGTGTATGGTGCATGTGTGTGACGGTGGCCTCTCCTGAAGAGAGAACACAAGAACAGGAGCCCAAATGTTCTAAGGAAGTTCAGTTCAATAGTCAAATAATTTTAAACACTGTTTTATCCAGTAGTCATGTACAGATGTAAAAGTTGGACCATAAAGAAGGCTGAGTACCAAAGAATTGATGCTTTCAACTGTGGTGTTGGAGAATACTCTTGAGAGTCCCTTGGATAGAAAGGAGATCAAACCAGTCAATCATAAAGGAAATCAACCCTGAATATTCATTGGAAGGACTGATGCTGAAGCTGAAGCTCCAATGATTTGGCCACCTGTTGCCAAGAGCCGACTCATTGGAAAAGACCTTGATGTTGGGAAAGATTGAGAGCAGGAGGAGAAGGGGGAGACAGAAGATGAGATGGTTGGTTGGCGTTGTCTACTCCATGGACATGAATCTGAGCAAACTCTGGGACATAGTGAAGGACAGGGAAGCCTGGTGTGCTGCAGTCCATGGGGTCTCAAAGAGTCAGACATGACCGAGTAACTGAACAACAAAGGCTACCACACAGATGTAAAACATTCATAAAAAACATTTTTAAAAGTCTGAAATACGTTGAAAATGTCTCTGGAATGATTATTTCACACTCCTGGCTCAAGTGATTTCTTTTCTTTTTTTAATTGGAGTATACTTGCTTTACAAAAAGTCATACTAAGTTCACAAACACCCCAAAACTCGCCACCTGATGTGGCCCTGCCCATCAGAGGGACATAATCTAGCTCCACCCACCAGAACTAAAGGTAGGTTTTAAACATTAATGCAATCCTTACCTTGTTATTTTTAGAGCTCTGTTAAACAAATAACACTAAACAAGTGCCTACTGTGTACAAGGCACGGTGTTGTTTCATGAAGAACAATAAGAATTTTTTGATCTTAGTGTAAGAGAGATAAAACTACCATATAAATAATTATCATATAAGGTAGAAAGTGATAAGTGCCATATGAGAGATAAAAATAAAATGCTAAGGGAGTTCAGAGAAAAGAGAATTCACACATTTATGTGTGACTGACCTATTTTTACTAACACTATGATAATCTTAGCTATGTGGCTCATCTCAACCTTCTGTAGGGGACAGTCTTTATAAAGACATCCTATTTATAATACAGACTTCATCCAACCACCAAGTGCCTGCAGGCTGACAGTGTAATGGCATCAAAACTGGAGAGTTTCAGTGGGTTTAAGCTCTAGATCAGTGGAGGTATCAGAAATGGAGGCTTAACATTAATTAAACTTGGGGGCTGTAATTGTTAAGTGTGAGCCAGTGTGCAGTTTTAATCACTGGCAATGGGCAAAGGGAAATATTGAGAAAATCAGAAAGTATAATTAATGTATTCATGGTTATCTTTTTTTTCTGGGTACAGTTGCTAATGCTCTACCCATGGAGGAAGCAAGTTTAAAGTGTGAAGAGACATCTTTCCCTTCATTTTAAAAGACCTTCTGTCCTCCCTCTCTGTGCAGACACCACCAAAATAGAGCTACTGTATACCATCATAAGCCCTGGGTGTGTAGCTCGTGGTGGTCAGCCTATGCTTTCCCAGGCATGTGAAGACTCAGCTCCATTAGTTGCTGAGCTCAGATTTACCAGGTCTGCTAAATGGATGTCCCAATGCACCAGCTGAAGAGATCAGAAACAGTTTTTCTGCTCTGAGTCCAGCTTTTGGCTCACTGAACTGTGATCATTTCTTTTAAATCCTGCTGAACTTGCCTGGCTTCTAAAACTAAATTTTATATCTTTCCATCTTTAAGCAGATCGTGCTATCTTGTCAGCAGAAACAATAATTACTTTCCACCCCCTGGAAATAATAGTGATCAGAGCCAATGTCTTGTACTTAAATCTGAGCTCTCGTCAAACATTTCTAAAAGGCAAACATAGCAAATGCAACACAGTGGAAAAGCTCCAGATTTAGAGTTGGAATCCCCATTCAGTTGCTTAGTAATTGTGTTACTAGGGTAGATCAGTGAATTTCTCTGAGTCTCTGTTTAATCATCTGCAAAAATGGATTGTTCTGGGATTAAGTATGAAATATAAACATAAGGTTTACAATGCTTCATAAGGTAGAGTATTATTTATTGAAGATCAACAGCTCTTTGGTTATTGAGAAATGCTTTTGATTCCCCCCCCCCAAATCATATATACTGGGGCATTTAATATAGCCATTCAATCTATACATCAAAGTAAAGACTTCATTCTTCCAGACGTGCAGTTGGAGACACGTCTATAGAGGGGAGAGGAGTGCAATATTATCCACCTTTTCAAGGCTATAGGCTTGCAAGCTCATTAAAGAAGTGGTCATCTTGTTAAATTCAGTCAGCTGAAAATGAACCTTCTAGTCCTTTTCTAAATGGTATGTTATTCCATCAAACTTATTTTCATACATTTCACGTAGAATTTGAACATTTAAGTGAAAGAACAGTTCAGAAAATAGAGACAAGGACAGGGTAGTAATTACAACCCAACTTCCCTTGTGCTGACAGCAGCCAACTCATTTATTAAGTCAATGTAGTCAAGTAACACAGCAACATCACACTTGATTGAAATCTTGGCCAAGTCTGACAGATGTTCTCTACTCACTGTCAATCTCAAGTATGTTTTAATGAGTTTCAAGTGGCTGGAGCTCCCCTCTGCAGATGCCACTGTTGTAGGGATTGTGAACAAATTCTTCAGGGCAGTGGGTTTTGTATTTAATAAGTGGTGCATGGTAGGTAAGGGGTAGAAATCATTGCTGGAAATGCAGTCGCGACTCTGGAAACAGCCGCTCTCAGTCTGCAGTTGACAAGCCTCCTTCAAATCAGTTAAACTCAGAGTAGTACCCCAAAGCTAGTCTGTGTGTATAACATCTCTGTTCTAAAATGTTGATAAGAGTGTTTCAAAACCTCAATCTCTTTCGAGATTTAAGAAGATTCTTGCTTTAGGAGACTCACTAAAGCCATAGAAACATTAAAACAAATCGCTTTGGTATTTTTACCATTGTTCCTCAATGGAATTGCAATGTCGAAAGGTTGAGAGAAAAAAGCTTACAAAATAATTCCTATTTACTTCTATGTATTTCTAGTGGGTTCAGTATAAGGGGTTTAGATGCTTTAAAAAAATAGTTTTCAGAGAAATACTTTGATATTTCTGCTGGTTTATAGGTCTGCTCATTTCACTTTAAAAATTATTACCCATGTAGGGGAAAGCCATGGGGATAATATGTTCTTTGTTCAATCTCTGTCTCAAACAAATGGTTTATATATTTTGTATACTATCCCATAAAAATGAATATTGCTTAGCTGCTGTGGTGTATTACATTTTTCCACACCAGGATAAATCCACTTCCTATTACTAGTCTCTATTTCCAGTTTAAATGTAATAGTTCATTTCTTTTTTTCCCCCTTATTCTTCTTTATACATCAGATATAAACCTTTTAATGATTTAAAGTATCTTTACACAATGTTCTGAATTGAACAACAATTCCGAAGAAATTACTTTGGTCTTATGATGCAGCAGTTTTTAAGAGCAAAGAAACTTTTGAGAAAGGTGCAAACCTCCCTGTAAGTCAGAAGAGATGTGTTGAAGTCCTAATTTAATTTATCCAATACATTGTCTAAAGAAAATGAAACACAAATATTAAAGGATTGCTTTATCAAATTTTTGCTATTTACAACTTTTCATGCTTGATTTAAAACCCAAAGCCTGTCAGAAATCCAGATGGCAAGTAAGGACATCTCTGATACATTAATATTTGTAAGCTACGGCAAGGTAGAAAAGGATTTCCTTGTTTCTGAGGAGGTACAGGGTGTCATAGAACACCATTGTCCTGAGTGTCTTCTGGAGAATGATGATAAAATTTCTGTGAAAAGATGATTTCTTAAAAAGAAAACATCTGTATTATTATGTTAGGTTTCTGTAGCTCCATCTTTACAAGTTTTCAGAGCCTGACTGCTACATAGAGCAATTAGTTTGTGCCAGAGAGCAAATGAGTATTGAGAGAAATCTATGGGTTGAAATGCAGTGTGTGATAAACACAGAAGAATCTGAAAGTGCTGCTTGTTAGTTAGAAATTAGTCCTGGGGTGCCCCAGGGTTTATGGGTAGCAGCTTTAGAGTATTCATTCTCATCTTTCTTTGGGCAGCCTTGCCCTTCTCTTAGGCATGGTATGTCCTCTGGGGAGCTGTTAATGGCTCTGCCAAAAGTATATGACATTTAAATGGAACGCCAACTGAGAAAAACATTCATTGTGGCTTGGAAAGGCAATCAATAAGGTGGATATGGAGGCTTTGAGTAGATCTTTCTTCTCTCCCAAAGAGAAGGGCAGTAAGGGGTGAGGTTACTCATTGTAGGCTGATTACTGAGTGCAAAGATGGTGGGTTTATGGAAGGTGTGTAAGTAGACCACAGAATCCATTAATTTAGGAGAGCATATTTGTATTTGCTCATTTGAATGTAAAGTTAAAGGGTGGCTTAGATCAACTGTGATATATAAAGTTATTGTTTACCAAAGCAGCCATCCAGTATCCTTGGCATTCTTTTAAATTGTGGGCAGGATGCATGGGCTGAAAAATTCAACCTCTGAAAAAGTGCAGCTTTGAAGCTGTAAAAAGTCACTAACTGCCTTAGCTGATTACATAGCAGGGCCTTTAGACTGCCAATCTCTCGGCAGGCATCCCTGCCTCACGTTTTCCTATTTATTTTTGCTGAAACTCTACCATGGATATTAAGCTAAAAGAAAAAAAAAATGCAAGCATTTGTTTAAGAAAAATCTGGAAACTCTCTGATACGCTATGTGAACCGAGAAACACCGGTGTGGTGGTTCATTGTGAGCCACCAACTGTTACCACTTCAGCCTGAGAGCACTTTATATTCTTCTTCTTTAAGGTAGTAATTGGTAAGTACATTTTCTGCTTGTAATCAATAGCTTTTATATTCAATGTACTATTTCTAAACAAAAAAGAAATACGTTAATATAAAAGCCGTTGATCACAGGGAGCAAATGTCTTTTCCACATGCCACCCACCTGACTGAATAATACCAAAATTCTATATCACTACCAACATGACAAATGCTACTATCATTAATTGGTTCTTCAATCTTTGTGGACCAGGAAAGAAATCTCATTCCCAAATTTCCAGTGACATTTACCAACACTTTGAGTCAGGCCCGGACAAGGGTCCTCCTGCCAGGCATTAAGCCAACAGAAAGAGACTGAGTTCAGTTCCCAGTGCAGGAAAGCTTCATTCTTTGATCGAAGAATGGAGTGATCTGAGCCCAGGTTCTAGAGCAAGGACTTTCAGTGAACAGTTGTGGGTGGGGCTGCTTGATGGCAATCTCTTGATAGAGGTTGGGGCAGAGTTCTCACCTTTAGGCACAGCTGTGCTTCTCTCCACCCTTATGGTAGAAAGCCAAGAAGAACTAAACAGCCTCTTGATGAACATGAAAGAGGAGAGTGAAAAAGTTGGCTTAAAGTTCAACATTCAGAAAACGAAGATCACGGCATCTGGCCCCATCACTTCATGGCAAATAGAAGGGGAAACAGTGGCCGACTTTATTTTTGGGGGGCTCCAAAATCACTGCAGATGGTGACTGCAGCCATGAAATTAAAAGACTCTTACTCCTTGGAAGAAAAGTTATGACCAACCTAGACAGCATGTTAAAAAGCAGAGACATTACTTTACCAACGAAGGTCCATCTAGTTAAGGCTATGGTTTTTCCAGTAGTCATATATGGATGTAAGAGCTGGAGTATAAAAAAAGCTGAGCCAAAGAATTGATGCTTTTGAACTTTTGTATTGGAGAAGACTTTTGAGAGTCCCTTGGATTGCAAGGAGATCCAACCAGTCCAGCCTAAAGGAGATCAATCCTGAATGTTCATTGGAAGGACTGATGGTGAAGCTGAAACTCCAATCCTTTGGCCACCTGATGCAAAGAACTGACTCATTTGAAAAGACCTTGATGCTGGGAAAGATTGAGGGCAGGAGGAGAAGGGGATAACAGAGATGGTTGGATGGCATCACCGACTCAATGGACATAAGTTTGAGTAGGCTCCAGGAGTTGGAGATGGACAGGGAGGCCTGGCGCGCTGCAGTCCATGGGGTCGCAAAGAGTCGGACACGACTGAGTGACTGAACTGAACTGATCTGAACTGCGCTTCTCTTACTCCAGATCTCGCTCCAAGTCTCATGAGGCAGGCTCAGTGTCTCTGCATATGGCCTTCAGCCATCTTGAATTGCTGTTTCCTGGGCAGTGCTCTACATACCATTCCTGAAATGCAGGGTCCGTGCAGCCGTTTCTCGCTAGGAATTATGGCTTCAAGGACTGGGGACAAGGCCTCTGCAAGTGGCTCACTATGGGCAAGAGAAACTAGATGAAGCACAAAGAAAAAGAAAACAAAAAAAAAGGTGAGCATTTATTTCATTACTCGGATTCTATTTATATTCCCTAGGAATTGTTAATCAAGTTTGCTGGTGTCAAAACTGTGACTCATGTAGAAAACTAGTGTCGTGCATGTGATATAAACCAGAAAATATGATTTGAGGTGTTTTTCTTTTTCCTAGAAGGAGTGATGAGTCTTCACATATGAGTGTATTGTTTGTATTGCTTGTGTATATGTACATATATGTGAGTGTGCATGTATATATGGGATCTCATGGAACCACACTTCCCTGGTCTTCTCCATGACTCACATGGATATATATATATATATATATATATATATATATATATATATTTTTTTTTTTTTTTTTTTTTTTTGGCCACTTGGAGGTGCATGAAGGATCTTAGTTCCCCGGCCTTGTGTTGAACTCATGCTCTTTGCAGTGGAAGAAGCTCTGAGTCCTAACCACTAGACTACCAGAGTATTCCCTAGTGACATGACTTGAATTACTTGTTACATCTATATCTGTACACCATCTTATGCTGTCACACACACACACACACATATATATGGATGACATATACATGACATTTACACCCATACACATATATTTATACTGACTTATACCCCTTTATCAGGCTTCCCAGGTGGCCCTAGTGGTAAAGAACCCACCTGCCAACACAGGAGACATAAGAGGTGTATATTTGAGCTCTGGGTCAGGAAGATCCCTTGGAGGTCATGGCAACCCACTCCAGTATTCTTGCCTGGAGAACCAGCATGGACAGAGGAGCCTGGTGGGCCACAGTCCATGGGGTTGCAAAGAGTTGGACACGACTAAAACTATTTAGCATGCACACGCACGCAAAGCCCTTTATCACCTTGTCTTTCACACAACTGAGGAAAGAGATTTCCAAAGTATCTGATTCTTTCCAGCAGTAGGGCCCCTGAGTTGAGTTGAAGTTTTTCCTCTGTAGAAGCAAGCTCTGTCATGTTACAGAATCTATTTTTTAGTTTCGTGTCACTGGCCAGTGTGTAAAGTGGGGGCATCCTGCTGAGTAGGAAAATGATATGCAGTCTACCTTTAGCTTGCTGAACTCAAAGATTCATCCACTGGAGGAAAGAACACCCCCCCCTTTTTTTTAAACTTTTGAGAAGGGACTTCCTGGTGGCCCAGTGGTTAAGACTCTGCACTCTTAATGCAGGGGGTCCAGTTTCAATCCCTGGTCAGGGAACGAGATCGCACATGCGACAACTAAGACCTCACTCAGCCTAAAGAAAAACACCAATACAGTATACTAACACATATATATGGAATTTAGAAAGATGGTAACAATAACCCTGTATACGAGACAGCAAAGGAGACACTGATGTATAGAACAGTCTTTTGGACTCTGTGGGAGAGGGAGAGGGTGGGATGATTTGGGAGAATGGCATTGAAATACGTATAATATCATATATGGAATGAGTCGCCAGTCCAGGTTCGATGCACGATACTGGGTGCTTGGGGCTGGTGCACTGGGACGACCCAGAGGGATGGTATGGGGAGGGAGGAGGGAGGAGGGTTCAGGATGGGGAACACATGTATACCTGTGGCGGATTCATTTCGATATTTGGCAAAACCAATACAATAGTGTAAAGTTTAAAAATAAAATAAAATTATATTAAAAAAATAAAAATAAAAAAAATGAGAAGATGCCATGGAAGACACACATTTTTATAAAAAGGGAAATCTTTTTTTCTGAACAGTATCATTTTATGATCTAGCAGTGACCTTGCTTGTATCAAGACCTATGACTTTATCTGATGTATTAGGCATTTGTATTTTTCATATAAATTCACAAAACATAATTTGTGGGTGAAAAAAATCAGACACATTGGATTATTTTCAAACAGAAAATAATGAAAAGATGTGAAACTGTAAAATGTAGCTAAGCCACTAAGATGAGATGGAATTCAGAGATTAACAAGGAGAAATGGAGTAACCAATAATCTCTGAATTAGAAATTTAACAATAATGCAGTCAATCTTACAATATAGATTAAATCATGATATTGGCCATTGTATACACAATGGTATCATGATAGAAACTTATTTCTCCAGGTTTGATACTTTGGAAATATATTCTGAAATGCAAGTATGAAGGAGTCTGGTAGATTAGAATGGGGATTTTTTTCCCTTGTACAAATAGATAAAAATTAGGTTAACAGTGAAAGTGAAAATGTTAGTTGCTCGGTCCTGTCTGACTCTTTGCAACTCTATGGACTGTAGCCCACAAGACTTCTCTGTTCATGGAATTCTCCAGTCAAGAATACTGGAGTGGGTTGCAATTTCCTTCTTTAGGGAATCTTCCCAACCAGGGATCAAACCTGGGTCTCTTGCTTTGCAGGCAGATTCTTTAACATTTGAGCTACCAAGGGTTAACAGTATATTCTTTTAAATGACTCTACATCAGCAATATTTAATTTCTGGTCTTTAGTCTTAAGATACAAAATACTGTGGAAAACTGAAATGGCATCAATTTTGTACTTTGCTTTAAATATGGAGTCCCTGAACTAAATGAAGTTCCTTATAAACAGCTAATAGCTTATACATGATAAACCAGCCATCTTGAATTTTTTCTCATGAACAGGATTTTTATTTCTGGGTCCACAGTCTCAAAGGAAGGTTCAGTGGAGTTGCTAGGGACCAAACAAGAAGAGACATCAAATAACCTCTCACCATGAAAGCAAGTTCCTCTAGAAGTGGATACAGGGGAGAGAAGACAGCTCTCTGATTTTACTTGATACATGAAGAGAAGAATTCAGGTTCCAGAAGAGACCACCTGCTACCCTTTATAGGTGCTAAGAAATGCCAGAATTAAAAGTACAAGAAATATGATGCTCTAAATAGAGAAGGGAAAAGACTGGTAATGAACTTTCAGATTTTAGACAAGTAGACTGCACTGGTTGCTATTAAAATACACATCTACCGGCAGAGAAACATTTTGCTCAGATTGTACTGGGTGCCGTAGTGCCTTAGGATAATGCTTCTAACTTACAATGAGGCATTGTTAAAAACATTCCTTTTTTTCCGCATATGTCTATGGGTCTGAAAACATGTAATGCTTTTTTCGTATGTGTGTGTGTGTGTGTGTGTGTGTGTGTGTGTGTTGGGGCAAAATTCATTTGTTTCATAAAGTTTCATTCCCAAGGGGGAGACAAATAAGAGTTGTTTGCTGTATGAAAAGAGTACTTTATATCGCACTAAATCCAGGAGTTTATTATTTTGGGGACAGACTCACATTTCAGGGCAGGATCAGTATGTACCTTAGTGTATTCTGTTCTTTTCCTGCCTGGCAGAAACATTCTGTAGAGACCTCCAAAGAGCAATTCCCTCAAGTCACAGTACCAGAAAGTATCTTATTCTCAGCAGAGAGGCATTATTTCCAAAACATGCTCTGAGCTATAAGATTCAACTGTAAATCTTAATTCTCCTAGTGCTCAGGAACTGAGAGAGTTGATGTTGAATAGAAACACTAGTAGAAAGTTATACATTAAATTTTTTAATCAGCTATACTTGAAAATTGTTATTTTTTGCATAATTTAGCACACATCTAAACCATACATTCCCCTATTCCAACATAATAATCCCAAACAATTATTGAGCCAGCAGAATAAAAATAATATCAATAAGCAAATTAATTAATGAACTGGTTGAATTCAGGACAGTTTGTAATTCCTTGTTCAGAGGTAATCTGGTGTGGATGTATCAGTCACGGCAAACTTTGTAACCACCAACCTTACCACAAATATATCAATGTACACATATTGTCTTTTACATTTTTGGAATTTTCTGGTTTTGTACTTCTTAATCTAATCCAAAAACATTTTAATTGATTAGAAGATGCAAAAAATACAGCTTTTGCAGGCACTTTAGGAACTTAATTTAATTCACATGGCCAGTGTTAGGTAAAAGTAGAACCAGATGCTTTAAAAACAAATAGCACCTTCCATTAAATATAAATTAAAAGGGTAAATATATTCCTGCTAATACTTGAAAGCTTTTTTAGTTGCAGTATCCTATTTGTAATAACTTGGATTATCGCACCTGAGGATGAAATATACTTAATATATTAGGTGTGCCCAGATGAAGGCTCTACTTTTTCTTTTCTGCTCCGTAGAACATGGAGTTCTAACCCATCAGGCCTCATTCTATGGACTGACTCCTAGTGTTTCTTGGACTGTGACTATTGTCTAAAGCTAGGGACCTGCCTCACATCTGAATATATGTAGTCCACTTACATATACTGATGTTAGAAATGAGATTTAATGGTTTTTATAACCACAGTTGAGACAAATGGAGACAACATACCACCTAAAATGCTGAAAACTCTAGTTTAATATGTGAAAATGAAGTATTCAAAGAAAGATTTTTTTTAATTTGTTCTAAGCTTCACACTGCAGCCTTTCATAAAAAACGTGAGATGACAGACAGCAGATGGATTTATTTTTTTACTTAGCTACAAAACTACAAATCAGTTTCATATAAACAGATCACTTAGCCAAAGAGAGCTTGACAGTAATTCTCTGTTGCTGCTGCTGCTAAGTCGTTTCAGTCGTGTCCGACTCTGTGCAATCCCATAGACGGCAGCCCACCAGGCTCCCCCGTCCCTGGGATTCTCCAGGCAAGAACACTGGAGTGGGTTCCCATTTCCTTCTCCAATGCATGAAAGTGAAAAGTGAAAGTGAAGTCGCTTAGTCGTGTCGGACTCTTAGCGACCTCATGGACTGCAGCCTACCAGGCTCCTCTGTCCATGGGATTTTCCAGGCAAGAGTACTGGAGTTGGGTACCATTGCCTTCTCTGAGTAATTCTCTAAGATTCATCAAATCAAGGAAAGTGATTATATCTGATGACACGAAATATTGTAAAAGTAGAATATACCACATGGTTTCAATATATTAGTCTAGATAATTCATTAAGTACAACCTTTTTTAATGAAAATGCTTTTCATGTACCATTTACTGTTTAGAATGATACATAATTCTAAGCCCTTTTCAGAATAAATTGAAAGCATTAGAATAATCTGAAACTACTAAAATAGTTTTTAAGTTGCAAACTATATTAAATGTTTTTATATTTTTAGGAACATTAGAGGTCAGTGTGAGGTTTTTTTTTTTTTGACTAATAAAATTTTATTTTTCAAAATGTACAGTTGGTGGGACCTGTTCATGCATTTTCACCAGCAGCTGGGGCATCTCCACCCTTGGTGTTTCTGGTGTAAATCACTTGAGCTCTGTGCTTTGAAACCAGTTTAATAAGTCCTTTACTAAGGAGTTCCTGAAGGGCTGCCCTGGCCTGGGAACCATGAATCTTCAGTCTCTCAGAGACGACAGCTGGAGTTATAAGCTTGTAGTTGGGAACGTCTTTACAGAGTTTGTCATATGTTGCTTTGTCAAACAAGACTAGGTTATTGAGCTTGTCCCTGACTTTACCTTTGGACCAATTCTTTTTGGCCATGCCCCCAGATGGGTTCACTGGATCTTTGTCTTTCTTGGCCAACTTTCTGGCATCTTTCTTCTTCTTGTCATCCTTGGGCGATGTAGGGAAGCTGTGAGAGCAGCTGTCCCCACTGCTGCCTCGCTAAGATGTCAGACCAGTGTAAGGTTTTAAAAATATTTTTATCTTATGTATTAGACTAACACTTGTACATTGAAACAGCATACAGAATTTAGGTAATTAAATTTCTTTTAAGGGAAGATACAAGACGTGTTGTGCATAAAACACTTAATCAGTTGTAGTTTAAAGCATTGCTTTTTTTTTTTTTTTCTTTTCATTTCTCTGTAATATTTGGAGGCAGACCCAAAACAACTCCAGAACAGTGATGAAGAGAGATTCTGTACATTATAGCAAGGCTCTCAGGCTGCACTTAATTCTGCTATAATGACATCTGGCCAACATTCTAAGATGAAATTTTCAATAAATGCTGGCTACTAACACGATTCATTATGGTTTCTCCTGATAAAGGATGTGGGCAAAAATTGCTTTGGCTCTAAAAAAGCTTTCACTTCATTATGAGACTGGATCAATCACCATCAGTAGAAGATGCTCATTGGGCTACTTATTTTGCAGCTGTTATGCACTTTGTTATCAGGGCCCATTGAAGGCACTAAGAAATTGTTTCTATTAGGCAGGCATTATTGCTAGACTCCTCTAAACTAAATTTGCTTTTAAGTGTATTTCTTTAGTAAAGAGATGGAACAATCAATCTGAACTGAGACCAATGTGAGATCACCTGCTTATCCATATAAAAGAAATGCCATTTAGATGACATTTTATTTGTGTTTCTGCACAAAAATAAATGAAAATATATTTTCCCACTGAACTGAGAAAGGGAAGTCAAGTTACTCAATGATCACTACATATTTGAGACAAACAGAAAAGCTGAATATCATGTCCAGCACCTCTCTCCTTCCTGTTTTAACTTCTCTCCTCATAAGGAAAATTTAAATGTTGCTGTAGATGGAGGTTGTAGTTAAACTAGAGCTTGAAACCATGTCCACCTGTCTCATCATTTCACATCTTTCTGTTGATTTTGTATATGCATTTTTGGATCATATAAGAAAAGAATTAGATAAAACTTGAAATAAGGTTTTTCAGACATTGAAGTGGGTTTAAATAGTCACCTCTGATATACAAGCATTATTTGCATTTCATACTCATGGTAAACACAATATATTGTAGCAGATTCCCTTGGACATGCTATATTTAAATTTTTACTGCTTTCCTCTCCTCTGAGTGCTCCAGGAAAATAAAATGCAGAATATTATATTACCCAGAATGACAATTAATCTCACCAGTCAGATTCCCTTTATTATAAAAGAAAAATTCAAAAGGTCATCTACCATTTCATAGGTAGTTTATTCTGAGTGTACCTAAGAAACGCATATAAATTAGAATGTGTGAGCATGTTCAAGTGTTCTTACATGCTAAAGAAGTGTGAATTATTGTAAAGGACAAAGATATTTGAGAACAAGCATGCTATAGTGATTCAGAGTGACAACTAAAATTTCCAAAATAGAACTTCTGAACCACCCCCAAATATCCAGCATGGGATTTTGTTTTGCCACATCTTTACTAGTAAAATAAGAGAGGCAATTTACCATCACTTATCAGGCTGCTTAGTATTTCATAGCTGCTAAAACACTACAGCATTATTGGATATACGCTTACTCCTTGGAAGGAAAGTTATGACCAACCTAGATAGCATATTGAAAAGCAGAGACATTACTTTGCCAACAAAGGTCTGTCTGGTCAAGGCTATGGTTTTTCCTGTGGTCATGTATGGATGTGAGAGTTGGACTGTGAAGAAGGCTGAGCGCCGAAGAATTGATGCTTTTGAACTGTGGTGTTGGAGAAGACTCTTGAGAGTCTCTTGGACTGCAAGGAGATCCAACCAGTCCATTCTGAAGGAGATCAGCCCTGGGATTTCTTTGGAAGGAATGATGCTGAAGCTGAAACTCCAGTACTTTGGCCACCTCATGCGAAGAGTTGACTCATTGCAAAAGACTCTGATGCTGGGAGGGATTGGGGGCAAGAGGAGAAGGGGATGACAGAGGATGAGATGGCTGGATGGCATCACTGACTCGATGGACGTGAGTCTGAGTGAACTCCGGGAGTTGGTGATGGACAGGGAGGCCTGACGTGCTGCGACTCATGGGGTCGCAAAGAGTTGGACACAACTGAGCGACTGAACTGAACTGAACTGATTATATTATTCAACCTTCTTCAAACTGCTTGGGTATATAAGAAATAATTGGCTAGGAAATTTAGTTGGAAAACTTTTTTAAAGTAGGTAATTCTCAGCTCTTCCATAAAACCTTATTATGCTACACAGTCTTATCAGAAAAGATTACTGTATTTTGCTAACTTGTTAGCATTTATGGGTTTCTCTATCGATCCCTGGGGCTTTCCTGATAGCACAGCTGGTTAAGAATCTGCCTGCAATAAGGGAGACCTGGGTTCGATCCCTGGGTTGGGAAGATCCCCTGGAGAAGGGAAAGGCTACCCACTCCAGTATTCTGGACTGGAGAATTCCGTGGACTATATAGTCCATGGGGTTGCAAAGAGTCAGACATGACTGAGTGACTTTCACTTCACTTCACTTCACTATTGATCCCTGGATTGGGAAGATCCCCTGAAGAAGGAAATGGCAACCCACTCCAGTATTCTTGCCTGAGAAATTGCATGGAAAGAGAAGCCTGGCAGGTTAGCATCCATGGGGTCACAAAGAGTCAGACACGACTGAGCCACTGAACAGACACATACACATGTAGGCCCCAAGTGAATACCAATTTCATTGTCATCTCTATCAGCTCTGGAGAAACACTGATGTTCATGAAACACTTCTGAAGATTTGCTAACCTGTTAAAGAAGAAAATGGAGTAGATCAGAGATCATATTTATACTAGTTAGGTAGCATCATTAATATAACAAGTCAGCATCATATATATATATATATATATATAAAACAAATGGATCCTGAAGTGTTTTAATGGTTCAGAAATGTAGAGTTAGTACCAGTTTGTTGAAGTGCTTTGATCCACACAGTCATTCACACACTCAGGCTGATAGAAGCTCTGCCATCTTCATCTTGAAGCTTTTAGGCTGCCTTGGGTATTAACACCCAGCAAGTAGTAGGGAAAAGAAAATGGATGACTTTAATGGGCCAGCCCTAGAAGTGTGAAGTTTACTTCCACACATATTTTGCTGGCTAGCACTCAGTCATGTTGTCATAGCTATTTAAGTGAGGCTGAGAGCAGCAGTCTAGATGTGTTCATGAAGAAGAGGTGAGCAGCCATCTGGTGTTGGTAGCAGTATTGCATAGTATTCATAGGACTATGCGAAGAATAATAGAACTTCATTTATCTAGATGCTACAGAGATTGCCATAGGTTATGAGATGGAAATTTTAACTTCTGAGATTGGGGCAAGAAGATGGAATTAAAACTGAATTAAAAACTGATGAAACAAAGCTTGATTTTACTGATTGGCCACCAGCCATCTCCTGTTCTCCTCATTCTCCTTTCTTCTTTTCCCCTTCATTTTGCTGCTTTTTGAAGAATTGTAAATTATATCACAAGCTGTAAATACTTTCTAGTTTGATTCAGCTAGTGTTTAGGAATTTTCAGCAGTAGTATCAAAACTTTAAAAATATTTATTTATACTTATATATTAATATATGGGCCCTTATTAGAATTGAAATACTATACAGAATCTTTGTTTGCAAATCATGCAGAATTGGACTGGTTTTGGTTGGGACTCAGAGTCTCTCCCCTTCAACTTGTTCTAATCCCCTCTCCACTCCCATGTCAGATCTTAAGCATCTCTAAGAGACGAGTTGAAGCAGGCATTCTACTTTAATATCACCAAGAGTCATACTCAGCCAGTTTTAGTGTGCTTGATCCTGAATTCGATTGCCACTGTGTCTCTAGTCTTCCAGCCTATTTCAGTAATTCTCTGATTCAGTTCCTTACCCATCTCAACTTCATGTATGGTATGCTAATCAATATTTCCAATGGCTCTCAGAATCTTCTAATCACTTATTCTGGTTTGTTAAGTCTGATGAATTTTCCATTGATCTTTTTCATTTATAATCTTTTCCATTTCCTTCTATCTATTCTGAGTTGATCCAAATGGGCCATATAGATCCTATGCCACAATTTTCATCTTGAAATTCACAAAAGACAATTGTGTTAATAGACTTTGAAGATGAAGAGTGGTTCTGGAAGAAGGCTGTGTTTCATCAGAGCATAACAGAGAGATAATTGACCCTGATCTTTAACCTTCTCCATCCTTGAATGTGGCCAAACCAGCTCCAGAAACTTCCCACTGTCTGTTTCTCCTCCTCCTGTCCCAGTCTCCTGCTCTTTTTCTAAGCTTTCTCCCCTATGCCTCACATCCCCTCTGCTTTTCCATATTCTTATGACTGTTGTCGCCTTCTTTTTGTAGCTAGTGAAAACTCATTTTTTTTCCTTTTCTTAGTTTGGAGAGTTTTTTTCCCCCTCATTCACAGTCTATTCTAGTTTTGCCAAGGAAACTATCTATTCATATATAAAACAGCCCTTTAAGCCTATTATTTGCTAAACAATGCATTTCTTTACCTAAGGATTTTTTCATTAGATTATAAAGAAACATTCCCTACTCTTCTCTCCCACTCTAAGCTGAGGCTTATACAAGAAGAAGCTTTAGATGTAGAATTTTCTCTTCTGCAGCTCATGAGTAAAGAAAGATATATTGGAATAAACACACAGTAGGACCTGTATACAGAAAAAAAGAAATTAGAGAAATTAAGACAATGAAGTCCATGTCTGGATTTCAGTAGAGGCAATAAAGTACATGGATATCATCTTCCACACTGTAATACCTCCTTTCTCTACTTTCATTGTATATATTACCTTTTGGGTTTCAAACTTTCTTTGCATTGTTTTACCCTTTGAATGATTTATTTTTTAAATAGAAGGGTAGGTTGCTCCGCAAATATGTTGAGCAGGAATCTTGACCAGGATGTTTAAAAAGAAAAACTCTTCCTGATATATAACATTTATGATTTTTATGATCTCACTATGTGCACATATCTTGGGCTATTATCACTCTCTGGGCTCTCTCTGATTTCCATAATGTATGATCATAGTGCACATGTTTATTACAATAGATTGGTAAGTTAACTTATCATGGTTTCTCTGTATTTATATTTTCTTCTGATTTAAAATTTTAAGACACACCAAGGCAAATTTGACAGTTACCTAATAAAGCTGAAATTCTGTCTATGATTGGAATACCCTGGGACCCTGACTGCCTTTGGCTCTGTGAATGTATGCTGTATGCTGGTGTTGTGCTGATCAGAATGAGTCTGCCTGCAGTGAGTCCTGGGCGTGCTCTGGGCTGTGAAACTTAAGGGGAGTGAGGGACGGTGTAATCATTGTGAGAGCAGCTTAGATACAATCGATCGATGCTCATGACACCAACAATGAACCTCTCTCTAGAGGGGCATATTGCAGTTGTGAACTCAAGCAAGTATAAGTGTGATGGGGTGGAACTTCAATTTTTCTCCAAGTAAAGAAACCACTCCAGAGGTCACAGCTGATGAATGATCAACTGTTCCATTCTTTGGGTTGTCTGCAAAGATAGGCTGGTATTTAGAAAAACCTATTGATAATACCATGAAAGGCCTTTCTTAATTCTAAATATACGCCTTTGCTTTGGGCTATTAGAGCAAGAAAACTAATTTAAAAGAAATTTGGCTACTGCAATCAAATATTGGGAACAATAACACTAAAAATCTCTCTTGAAAGTGAAATGCTGATAGTCTCATGGGTTAAGGGTAGAAGGAACCTTTAAAAGTTCACCTAATGGCTTCTCCTCTTGGCCTTGAATGAGTGCTAGTGGCCATTTCAACTTCTGGGTGGAACATCTCAGGGATGAGGGGCTTACCCTCTTGCAAAACCATTACAATTTTATTTCCTTGGAAATTGTACTGGGCTGGAATTTGTCTTCTTATTACTTATAGTTTTAGTCTTAGTTCTGACATTTGGAGCTACCGCTCAGTTCATTCTAACCTTCTGGAATCTTTTAAATATTTGAATGTAGTTCTTATGTTCCTGCTATAGTCTGCATTTCTAGTGTTTGTTAATTCCAGTATTCCTCAAATGACATAATTTGTAGAAGTGTTAATTGTTTTTTGATTCCCTGGTGGCTCAGACTGTAAAGCGTCTGCCCGCCATGCTGGAGGCCCGGGCTCGATCCTTGGGTCAGGAAGATCCCCTGGAGAAGGAAATAGCAACCCACTCCAGTATTCTTGCCTAGAAAATCCCATGGATGGAGGAGCCTCGTGGGCTACAGTCCATGGGGTTGCAAAGAGTCGGACACGACTGAGCGACTTCACTTTCAATTGTTTTTTGATAATCTCTGGGTAACTCCAGTGTGTCAATATTTTTTGAAAGTGTGGAGCCCAGCACAAAATTCAGTGTTTCGGATTTGGAGAGGAAAATGCACAGAACAATGGAAGTATACCTTTCCTTTTTTGATATTTATCTACAACTCAAGTTAATGTGAGTTATTTTAGCATCCACATCCCATTATCTTATGATGGTCATTTTAAAACAAGAACTGCTCTTGTGTTAGGTCTCTCTCATTCTGAAACTGTACAGGTGACTTTTTGAGCCTTATTTGGGCTTTATATATCTCCCCAGAAAGTTGCATATTGTCTGTTACAATCCACTCTTCTAGCTCAACAAGAATTTTTAAGTTTATTGTTAATTATATCCAATAAATGGATCCATCCCTTAAGTTAGAGTCACCTATACTGTTAATAAAAATACCTATCTGTTTAGTAAAAATGCCTTATGTGTTTTAATCAGATCACTGATAAAAATTGGAATAGGGTAGAGTGAAGTATATGTTTCAGCTGATATCAGTGTAGTAGTCACTGTTTGGATATAGTTCATGCAGCTATCAGGCTTCTCTCGTAGCTCAATCTGTAAAGAATCTGTCTGCAATGCAGGAGACCTGGGTTTGATTCCTGGGTCAGGAAGATCCCCCGGAGAAGGAAATGGCAACCCACTCCAGTATTCTTGCCTGGAGAATCCCATGGATAGAGAGGCCTGGCAGGTTACAGTCCATGGGGTCGCAAGATCGAATATGGCTTAGCGACTAAACCACCATGCAGCAATCAATCTCCTGAATTCTACTGTCATCCAGCCTCCATTTCTCCTAGAGAATCATAGGAAAATTGGTCATATTTCTTTCTGAAATTAATATCTACTCTGTGGATGTTATTCTTCATTACTAACGTAGAGATTCTGTTACAAAGGAGAGAAAATGGCATGATTTGTTCTCAGTGGCGCCATTGTAGCTGCTAGTAATTAATTTTATTTGAAAAGTGTCCATAAAACATCCATTTAAAAGTTTATTCTTAAAATTTTCCAAATATTGATAAGAGGAAGCAGAGAGGGTTGCAGGGACAAGGATACCTAGCAAAAACAACCATGAGAAGTTGGATCTACCTAAGGGCTCAATTCTAATTCCTACTGGTAGGAGAAGATTAATGTATACTTTATGCCTTAGCTTGAGCTGCTATGCAAATTGCCAAAGACTGAGTGACTTCAATATTTATCTCTCACAGTTCTGAAGGCTGGAAAGTCCAAAATCAAGACATTGGTAGATCCAGTGTCTGGAGAGGATCTGTTTCCTGGTTTGCAGAGTGCTGTCTTCTTTTTGTATCCTCACATGGTGATAAGCAGAGAGAGAGAAGGAACAAACTCTCTGGTCTCTTCTCATAAGTGTGCTAATTCCATTCATTCCACTCTCATAACCTCATCACACTCAAAGACCCCTTCTCCTAATAGGTTCACACCACAGGGTTAAGATTTCAATGTATGAATTTTGGGAGACACAATCATTCCGTTCATAACATCTTGAAAGATTGACTCTGAAAGGAAGCCTGACCCTGATAGATCCATTGCTGAGTTCTATGAGGAGCAGAAGTATAACAAAAAACCAGAGCAGGGAGATGGAAGCAAAGATAGGTAGAGCATATCATGCTAAAATTTTTATAGTCCACTTCCTCTCACATTTAAAAACTGGGGAGAATGTTGACTTTTCAGTTTTTCTGCACCTTATCCTGTTTTCTAAATATTTGCCAATAGCCATTCCAATTGTATGTGAATATTCTCTCCCTGCCCTTGCATACATTCACAATCATGCCTGTGCTTGAGTCTTGGCTTTCTCTTATCATCTCCTTATCTACTTTAGACTCCTGTCCTCTGGTAACCAAGTTGTTCTTTCCTTTCCAATTTCAGCATTACTCTTTTTATTTATTTATTTATTTTTACTATTAGATGCATATCTTTTTTATTTTTCTTTTTTTTTTAATTTTATTTTATTTTTAAACTTTACAATATTGTATTGGTTTTGCCAAATATCGAAGTGGAAACACGTGTATACCTGTGGCGGATTCATGTTGATATATGGCAAAACCAATACAATATTGTAAAGTTTAAAAATAAAATAAAATAAAATAAATAAAAAATAAAAAAGATAAAAGAAAAAAAAAGAAGTGGAAACAAAATAGAAATTGAATAGCTTTACTTTTTCTCTGCTCTCATTGTCATTATATCATGTATCTTATACTTTGAGGCTATAACTTCCCTTTTCCCAAGCACTTAAATAAAGCAAATGTTCAGTGTGCTAACTGTAGAAGATATGGAACTATTTTTTTTTTGGAACTGTTTTATCTATATTTTTTCATTCAATATGCAACAACCCAATGTAAAAGTATTATTATTTTCATTTTACAAATGTATAAACCAAAAATAAAAGAAATTAGGTATCTTTGTCAAAACCTCATAATTAAAAAAACAAGTCATACTTAGAATCAGGTCTGTTATAAAATCTTATTCTCATAAGCAATATATTCTATGATATCTTTTAAGAATTTCTAGTTTTTTATTTTAAAGCCTTACTGTAGGGCTTTAGCCATTCTAATTCAATCCTTATGCGAAGAATCAACTCCTTAGAAAAGACCCTGATGCTGGGAAAGATTGAAGGCAAGAAGGAGAAGAGGGCAGCAGAGGATGAGATGGTTAGATAGCATCACTGACTCAATGGACATGAATCTGAGCAAACTCCAGGAGATAGTGAAGAACAAGGGAGCCTGGCATGTTGCAGTCCTTGGGATCTCAAAGAATCACATGCAACTTAGTGACCGAACAACAACGACAATTATAATCTCCCCTCCCAGGTTTGTGATAATGTGTTTTGTCTGTTTTTGTCTGAGACCTTCCTTCCAATTTTTTAAATATATTTCTTTAAAAATCCAAGTTCATTGCATTTATCTATCAATAGATACATTATTTTCTTTTGTGGTCCTTTATTTAGATAGTATGGAGAAGGAAATGGCAACCCACTCCAGTGTTCTTGCCTGGAGAATCCCAGGGATGGGGGAGCCTGGTGGGCTGCTGCCTCTGGGGTCGCACAGAGCTGGATGTGACTGAAGTGACTTAGCATTTAGATAGATTCTCAGGATTTAAAAATCAGGATGATTTTTAAAATTAGCTCATTCCACTTGAGCCACATATCTAAACGTTAGGAATTGATAACCTTTATAAATGACTTTAGGTCATCAAAGCAAATCTATACTCAGCTGGAGACAGTGCTCACTGTTTCACCCTAGTGCTCTTGTTGGCAAGATGCTTCATGGGTGTGGAAGCCATTCTGAAGACATCAAGTAAACAATGCTGAGCCTGTGATCAATTCCCCCAAAGACTGAAGACTGCATTTACTATAATCACACACAGAGTAGCACACATATAGATACACTTGTCACTCAAAATCACCTATTTACATGTACTAGTAAACAAGCATGTGTCAGGATGATGCTAGTGCACTGATAATCACCTGGTTAATTCTGATCCCTGATAGTATCAGTTAGGGGGAATGGTGTAGAGGGAGTGATATATTGTGCTTCATTTTTTAGATTTGAATTTGGGGTTGCTCCTTACCAGATTATTATTCAAACCTCACTTTCAGAATTTTCTGTGTTATCTAGGTAGAATTAGGTTTTATTTTTTTGGAATCTGATCTTTAATAAACTATTTTTAAATTAAAAAACACATAAATTTGTCACTTTTTACAAGATAGCATGATTCTGATTATAATTTTTCATTCAAATTAAAGTTTTCTTGTTCGAAGAGAACACAATTTTGCAAATATGATCAATAAACTTACTTGCTATACCAATGTTTTTTTGTTTATACCTAAAAATAGAGTTTTTAACCTCTCCCTTTTAAATGGATTCAGTGGTTAGTAATTAGATTTAAATGTATAACTTTTCAGTTTTTCTCTAGTTTTCTTGACAGTAACTCCTTGGGAAACCCCTATGTCTAGAGGTAGCTTTTTTCAAGCACTGTAACTTGTGTAGCACTTTAATTCCTTAATGTCCAAGTGTCCACTATGTATATAAAACGTGACTTTAGACATGGAAACAGATCTGAGCTGAAGCTCCTGCTTAGCATGAGCACTTGACCATCTGACTCTGAGCTGTGAACCAGGAATAGCGATACTTCTTACTTTACATAGTTTACTTAGGACTATACAAGAACTCCTTACTATAGTCTTACTATAAAGACATTACTTGTATAAAATCTGGCCTTGGATTCTGAGCACAACTGATTGCTGCGTTAGTCCCACGAAAGTTGTGCCATGTCTTTCTCACAGCCCACATCCAGTGTCTGCAAATCCCTTGCTCTGATATAACTCAGTAGAGAGCATCATGTTCCCAATCAGGTATAGAAAGACATACACAAAGGAACTTCTCATTGAGAGTGTGTCTCCTAAGTAAATCAGCACATCTTGTTCATTAACACAGCTGAGGATAATCAGGCCACAGAGCCAAGAGCATATTGGAAGGGGTCCAGAAAGCTCCAAAGCCAGATAGATGGAAGCAGATTGGGATATGTCTGGAAATCAGAGTCTGCCTACTAAATACTACCTGCTCTCCCTGGAATCACTGACTGGGAAAAAAAAAACAACAACAACACATTGCCCACCCTCTCCCCACCCCTGCTCAAGGAACTTTCAGATGAAGTCAGACAGAATCATCTCTCCTTGCTTTATGTAGATTATAGGAACATTCTCAAATAGCCAACGCTGCATGCAATTTATTTTGTCTTACCCTCTGTTCTTCTGAATGACACCACTTGGCAGGAGGTTTTGCCACTTTCAGAAGGTTCAGGGCCTTAGTGGGTAGCAGGTTTCCTCAGTGGAGATTTATCATGTAGAATAATTCATTGAGCCATATGTTCCAATGAATATATACAGAATGTTGTAAATACATCTACTGCATTTCTCATTTGCTACCAGAGGGAATCCATCTTTCACATTTTCCAGCAGAGCACTTGACTGCAGATGTTAGAAAATATTTTGCTTTAAGTTTTATTCTGACTCTTCCCTCTGGTATGATTTACCTGGTTTTTATTTTCTGCTAAAGTCTAAGCTTTATGTGAATATTTCATTTAGAAATGCCATAAACTGTTGGATATTCTTGGGCTGATAATTTCCACCAGAATAATCTCTCCTGGCATTTGCCTGTCATAGCAGATGCCACCTGTTTAAGCACTTGTTCCGTATGATGCAGGAAAGGATTTTTTAACCCTGAGTTAAAGCAGCATAACAAGATGTTATTCTAATTGCTAGAGGCCTTTGATACAGATTCAGTCATAATCAGATAGTCTAGTCCATGTACTTCTTGTGTTTCCACTTTCCAGGCTGAGCTTGTGGTTGTTCCCTGTGAAACATGTTTAATATCAGTTATTTTAGCAAGATCACAAAGTAATGTCAGCTGAGCTCAAACTCAGTGTCTTAAGTTTTGATTAATGACTGGGAGCAGAGAGTTAATATTGGAGTGTGGATACTTTAGAGTTTGTCCTTGATAGGGTTGACTATTTTGGAGGGAAGCATAATAAAACATAAAGAAGGCTGAGTACTGAAGAATTGATGTTTTCAAATTGTGGTGCTGGAGAAGACTCTTGAGAGTCCGTTGGAATGCAAGCAAGGAGATCAAACTAGTCAATCCTTAAAGAAATTAACCCTGAATATTCATTGGAACGAATGATGCTGAAGCTGAAGCTCAAATACTTTGGCCACCTGATGCAAAGAGCTGAGTCATTGGAAAAGACCTTGATATTAGGAAAGATTAAGGGCAGGAGGAGAAGGGGGCAACAGAGGATGAGATGGCTGGATGGCATCACTGACTCAGTGGACATGAATTTGAGCAAATTCCGGGAGACAGTGAAGGACAGGGAAAGAGTCGAATGTGGCTGCGACTAAACAACAGCCACAAATAATAAAACATAGTTTGGAACTGGGAAAAAATTAAGTAAGTAGACATGATTGTTTCTGTATCTATTTTGTATGGAATCCTGAAGGTAGTTTGTGAGCCACTAAAGATTGGTTGCTTCTCTCTGTTCCATATGTGTTTACAGTTTCAGTTTCCAAAACATGAATTTGGATGTTAGGACTGTTTTGAAGCCTAAAACATGGAGAACATTCTTATTACTTTGTTGTCTTCCTAGTACAAGATACTCTAATCTTCTTCACTTTTTCAACCTGCTTTATTGATCAAATGCTACTTCATTTTCCATTTAGGATAGATAGAAGAGGATAGATGGAGAAAGTTGCTGCTGCTGCTAAGTTGCTTCAGTCGGGTCTGACTCTGTGCGACCCCATAGATGGCAGCCCACCAGGCTCCCCCATTCCTGGGATTCTCCAGGCAAGAACACTGGAGTGGGTTGCCATTTCCTTCTCCAATGCATGAAAGTGAAAAGTGAAAGTGAAGTCGCTCAGTCCTGTCCAACTCTTAGCGACCCCATGGACTGCAGCCTACCAGGCTCCTCCGTCCATGGGATTTTCCAGGCAAGAGTACTGGAGTGGGATGCCATTGCCTTCTCCGTGGAGAAAGTTAAAGGGGAATAAAAAATAAGCGGGGAAACTATTAATGAATACCATGGATAAAATAAGCCAGTTGTCTTTTTTTTTTTTTTTTTTTCATTTTTACTACAGAACTTCAGTGATCTCTTAAAACCTTTTGGCCTTCAAATGGCAAGAGCTGCCAATGCTTTGGAGGAGATTGGATTCATATTGTAAATGAAGAGAAGGGAGAGAGTGGAGGCAAAGTGTAAACTGATTGTGGTTGGAGAGACAGCAACTTACATGTGAAACAAAATGTAGTTATTTGATTATGCATACCTCATTCTCACTTGAAAGCATGGAATAAAGACTGAACAACTGAATTAGAAATAAAATAGCTCTCAAGTAGATATAATTTTCTAATATAGCTGATAAAACATACCTTTTAATTTTCCACTTCTCCTGCTTCCTTCAGTTGTCTAATAAAGGAGATTTCCCTCCCATTCATATGTCCCCTGCAGTGATCTGTTAATAACCCAGATCAAAAATATGCTTGCTATTGGTCTACTACAATTGTGTGAAAGAAACTAGTGACAGCAGACACAGCTGCTACCAGAAAAGACAGTTTGTTGGCAGCCTGACAGTTGTTGACTGTTTGAGAGTTTAAGTACCAAGGCCCTGAATGCCCTGCAGTTATCCTATGGAAATACTGGAAATTCTCCAAGTTTAAGACACCAAGGATGTGACTGTCATGTCTGCCTGTGCCTTCTTTTATCAAATGTAGCTTTATCTTATCAAGTTGATGTCATTTCTGAGGCAGAAAAGAGGAACAAAAAGAATGTGCCTTCCAGAACACCAAATTCAAAATGGCACCTAGCTCTCTCATACCATGCTGTCTTTAGAGTTGTCATTAATGATACAAGATCAGGAACTGGGAATTCGTTTTTAACATCCCTCTGCTGCTTCATTTAAACCAGTTACAAACATGCTTTCATCTCCATCTTGAAAATCCCAAGTGCTCAGCATAGTAAAAAAAAAATGTAAAACTTGCTTTACCATAGAATTTTACAAATATTCTTTATATAAATGTTTTTATTATTAAATAAGAAATTTTGTAATTTGTCAAATTATAGGAAGAATAAGAAAAGATTAACTTCTGCTTTAATTTAGAATTTGAGACCTAAAATTAAGACATTTATAGATATGTCTATAGTTCTTTCAATAGTTTTGTAGTGTAATTGGAAATACTATAATGCGAGTCTGCTTTACCAATCCTTTGTCAGTGGATTATGAGCAAAACCCATAGTCAGTAGTTGTTAGAATAATTTCTTTGTTCTGCTTCTGCATCATCGTTTAGTTTCTTGCTGTATCTCAGATGGAATCAGGCTTTTTTGTGTTGTGCTGGTCTCTTTCTTGTAGAACAGAGTGCTACACTAATTGAAAAGAATTTTTAGTTTATTTGCACGCAATTGGTTAATGTTCGGTCTCTAGGACACATCAACTTGGACTGCACTAGCTATTTCTGTGTCTATTTGTTACTACACATAATTGCACGATGCTGGGGAGATAGTCCTTTATGCGCTCTTCAAAATGCATGAAAATGCCTCCAGAAAAAAATGTTTACTGCAGCTGCAATGGGGAGGATTTTTTTTTTAACCTCCCTGATGTTAGGAGAAAATAAGAATAACTTCTGATTAGATTTCTACCTGGGAGACTTTGCTTCATTACTCAAAAGATTTTTCTTTCTGTTTCCCACAATCAAATATCACACCACTCCTCCATATAGTACCTGGAGTTGAGAGGTTTCCTTGTAGCATCTTCATGATTTTGAAACATAAATGAATCCCTGTTGCATGTGAGTTTCATAGAGTACTACATTAAGCATCGTTGAGTAGCCCAAGAGCTAATTCTTGAAGTATTAATAGGATTTAAAAAGGTGAGAGTGTGAAAAAGAGGAGTTATAAGCCCATGAAATCTTTCCAACAAAACAGTTCATAAGTTCATAAGAGGTGTGTTGAAGATGATTGTTGAATGGTGAGCAATCTGTGTTAGATGGATTATAGCTGACTCTTGAACAACCTTGGTATGAATTGCAAATTCACTTCTACGTGGATTTTCCCACTAAATTAAAACTGTAGTATTGTATGATCCATAGTTGCTTGTACCTGTATGTGCAACTTTGGATATGGAGGACCTACTCTAAAGTTATATATGGATTTTCCACTGTGTAGTGTTGGTGCCTCTAACCCCTATTACTGTTCAAGGGTCAATTTATATATGCTTGACAAGTCAGAAAAGGGAAAGCACTAGATGGCTGGATGGTCTGTCATTAAAGGGCTGATTTTAGACTTTACTCAGTGCTTCAACTGGGGATTGTTCAGAATTATGTTAAAAAGATTCATCTAGTAGTGGTGTGAATGATGCATTTGAATAGCAAGGGGATTCTGCCTATCCCTTCTCTCAGAAAGGGAACCATCAGTTAGAAGTTTCTGTAAATTTTGTGACAGCTAGTAGGATGGTGACACTGGGATGGAAAGTAGGGGATACATATAAGAGGAAGCAGGAGTTCTCTGATGGTCCAGCAGTTATCTACCTTCCAATGCAGGGCTTGCTGGGTTGATCCCTGTTGGAGAGCTAAGACCCCACATGCCTCAGGGCATCTAAGCCCATGCACCCTGATCCTATGTACTGCAACTAAGACCTGACACAGCCAAATAAATGAATAAAAAATAATATTTAAAAAAATAGAAAAAGAGGGAACACAGAGGTCTCACTTTAGAAGTTTAACCATTTACTCATATCCACACAGTTTCCAGTGTCAGTGATAGAAAATTTAAAATAACCCTGAGGTTATTGTAGTGGAATATTTCCAGGAATAGACAAGATAACAGTGTAAAAATCCAAGGACAGAGATAAATAAATTTGCTTTTAAAATGCATTGTATTTGAAGTTCTAAGGAAAACATCTAGGTGAAAATATGAAACAGGCAGCTGGGGGCAAGAGCAGAATTGAGATCTGAAAGTGCATGGTGTGCGAATGAATGGGCTTTTCAGGGAGGGTAACAATATTTCTACACATGAGCTGTTCATTAACTTTGATGGTTATTTGAATAACATGTTTTACAGGATTAAATCACTTTGGTTGGTCATGTCTCATTAAGTAACGCATCAGTAAGTGAGCACATGAAGAATGTGGGAAGGAGGAAAGGAACAAATAGCCATCTTTTGTTGGCTGGATGGCATCACTGACTCGATGGATGTGAATCTGAGTGAACTCCGGGAGTTGGTGATGGACAGGGAGGCCTGGCGTGCTGCGATTCATGGGGTCGCAAAGAGTCGGACACGACTGAGCGACTGAACTGAAATGAACGGATGGAATGAAATATGTTAGTTTTGAAGACCTTACTAAATTTTTAAAGAATAGTATCCCCAGTTTCACAGTTGGCTTGGAATCTGTTTGTCTGCTTTGGCTTGCTTATTTTTGTACTGTACTTGGTTTTACAGCAAAGAAGCTTCTACTCAGACTATTATTTAAACAGATTTTTTTGTTCTACATGAAGCCTATGATTCTGCATAAACTCCTCAAAATACTTTGATCTGGATTATATTAAACTGCTATATTTAATGAATTTTAAAAATTTAGTACTGTAAACTGAATTGCAACACAGTGTTCATATTTTAGCGTTGCCTTTTAGTTCTTTTTTTTCATATGAAAACAGATAAATTTGGAAGTTAAAAAGATGAGTAGATGATAAAGTATTTGGTAATTGCCTAACATTCAGTATTTGGTAACTTTCTAAGATTCATTCAGTTTGACAGTTTAAATCCCCTAAATTATTGAAAGCATGAGATATTCAGAAATTACTGTTGTTTTCAAAATTATTTAAAAATTTTTCTTCTTCATTATTGAAGTATAATTGACAAATAAATGTGTATATATTTAAAGTATACAACATGATAATTTGATATAGATACATTATGAAATAATTACCATGATCATGTTAATTAACATATCTGTGACCTAACATAGTCACCATTTTGTGTGTGTGTGTGTGATAAGAATCTGGTAAGATCTGCTCTCAGCAAATGTCAATTATTTATACTGCTAAGTCACTTCAGTCGTGTCCGACTCTGTATGACCCCATAGACGGCAGCCCACCAGACTCCCCTGTCCTTGGGATTCTCCAGGCAAGAACACTAGAGTGGGTTGCCATTTCCTTCTCCAATGCATGAAAGTGAAAAGTGAAAGGGAAGTCGCTCAGTCATGTCTGACTCTTCGTGACCCCATGGACTGTAGCCTACCAGGCTCCTCCGTCCATGGGATTTGTCAGGCAAGAGTACTGGAGTGGGGTGCCATCGCCTTCTCTGAATTATTTCTACAATACAGTATTATTAACTATAGTTACTATGCTGTTCATTAGATCCCCATTACTTACTTATAAGTGAGGACTTGTGCCATTTGACTGGCACCTCCCTCATTTCCTCCATCCCTCAGTGCCTGATAACCACCATTCTACCTCTGTTTCCATGAATGTGACCTTTTCTTCTGTTAGATTCCACATATAAGTGAAATCACACAGGGTTTGTCTTTATCTAGCTACACTTAAAGTCCTCTAGGTTCATCCATGTTGTTGCAAATGGTAGGATTTTCTTCTTACTCATGACTAAATAATGTTTATATATGTATGTGTGTACTTGTATCTCATATCTTCTTAATATTTTCTTCTGTTGACAGACACTGAGATCATTTCCATATCTTGACTATTGTGAGTAATGCTGTAATGAACATGGCAGTAGAGAAATCTCTTTGAGATACTAATAGTGTTACTTTTGCATATATATCAGAAGTGGGATTGCTGGATCATATGGCAGTTCTATTTTTAATTTTTTGAAAAAGGACTATACTGTGTTCCATAATGGCTGCACCAATTTACATTCCCATTAACAGTGTACAAGAGATCCCCTTTCTCCACATTCTTGCCAGCACTTGTTATTTCTTGCCTTTTTGATAAAAGCTATCCTAACAGATGCTAGGCGATAATGATTTGTTATTTTTAATTGTAAGACCTTGTTGAGGCTTGATTTAAGGGGGTGAATCTAATAATCCATTTCAGGAGAGGCAGACCTGTGTAAGACAAAACTTTTTAAAATAATTGACTTTCCAGAGGTACTCTGTGTAAAAGCAAAGTTCTGTCTAAACTTTTTCAGTTAAATAACTGGCATTAAATACCACCAGATTGGGATTTCTGTATTTAGCTACTAAACTAAATTGAGATGTGAAGCTTCGTAAAACGGTAAAAACAAAACAAAATAAACAAACCAAAAAACCTTCCTTAACCTGAACCTTTATTTGAAATATTTTTGACACTTTAAAAAAGTCCCTAAGCTTTTGAAAATTAATGCTTTGGCTCTTTTTCTCCCCCAAACAAGTGCCTTTGGGATAAACATTTGTGTTCTGTGCTGAATAAAAACCAAATGCAAAGCTGATGTATAGCACTTCTGAATAAGAGTGCAGAGTTATGCTTCTGCAATCCCCCTGTTGGGTGTCTGTCCTTGTCTGTTGGCTTATGCTTAGCAACCCACTTATATTTAGGTGATAGCTGTGTGTAACATCCTCAAGGAAAGTTCTGATTGATACAAAGAAGGAATGGTAATTGTGTAAGTGACAATCTCTTCAAAGGCTCAGGACTGGAGTTGCATACTGTAAGGTGTTAGGGGTTGTGACATGTTCCTCCTAGCCACTTCATGTTATAATGTTATGTCTCCTCACATGGTGGATTTACACCACATCCTTATAAGATTTTTTTTTCAACTTTCCTTTCCATTACAAGCTATGGTATAAATGAAAAATTGCTTTTAAACAGATTTGGGGCACAATACCATGCTTTCTACCCATGAATCAATCTGTGAATATACACAAAGGTTATCAAGGAGCTTCACAAATAGTCTCTTGCAAGAAAAGTCCTGTTTTAAGCAGGATTACTGTCAGGAAAGCTCACTAAATGCTGGGACTATCCGGGTTTTTATTTTTCTACTTAATATCTATAACTAGAAACTTTTGAACATAAAAATAGCAGTTATTCAGAGATGTTAAGAATATCATCATTAATTCAATTACTGTTTAATGTGATAATATTTTTTGAGAAAAAAACTATTATGATTATTATTTTAAATATAAATTTATTTATTTTAATTGGAGGCTAATTACAATATTGTATTGGTTTTGCCATACATCAACATGAATCTGCCATGGGTATACACGTGTTCCCCATCCTGAACCCCCTTCCCACCTCCCTCCCCATACCATCCCTCTGGGTCATCCCAGTGGACCAGCCCCGAGCATCCTGTATCATGCATCGAACCTGGACTGGCGATTCATTTCACATGTGATATTATACATGTTTCAATGCCATTCTCCCAAATCATCCCACCCTCGCCCTCTCCCACAGAGTCCATAAGACTGTTCTATATATCTGTGTCTCTTTTGCTGTCTCGCATAAAGGGTTATTGTTACCATCTTTCTAAATTCCATATATATGCGTTAGTGTACTGTATTGGTGTTTTTCTTTCTGGCTTACTTCACTCTGTATAATAGGCTCCAATTTCATCCACCTCATTAAAACTGATTCAAATGTATTCTTTTTAATGGCTGAGTAATACTCCTTTGTGTATATGTACCACAGCTTTCTTATCCATTCATCTGCTGATGGACATCTAGGTTGCTTCCATGTCCTGGCTATTATAAACAGTGCTGCGATGAACATTGGGATACACGTGTCTCTTTCAATTCTGGTTTCCTTTGTGTGTACGCCCAGCAGTGGGATTGCTGGGTGGTATGGCAGTTCTATTTCCAGTTTTAGAAAAAAAAACTATTATTTTTTAAAATTAATTTAATAATTTTAATTGGAGGATAATTTTAGTTTTATTGTTACATTTAAAATCTGGATTATTTTGTTATATATACTAATGTATAGATGAAAATAGGCCTCAGTACATAAATCATCAAATGTCTTTATTTTCATTCTTTATTATCTTTGTAAGGGAGAGAAAAATGTTTACATATTCAGAAATCATTAAGGAATTCAATATAATGAATACAGACTGTTACATTATTTATTGAAAAATCTTTCCATTTTCTACACTCACTTTGAAAGAGACAAAGTAGAAAGTACAACATTACACATTAGGAGCTTTACTAATAATACATGTACTCATGCTACATTATTGACTTGCCAGTATTTAAAATAATACTATGCTCAACTACTCTTCAATTACTAATTTCAATATTGAAGTACCAAAGGCAATAATTTTCCATCTTATAATACATTACTATTAATTTTTCAAATTTTCACTGATACTAATACCACCAGGATAAATCCAGAGATAAACAAAAATTTTTCAGTAATTTGACTTAATCAACATAATACGTTGGGTTTGTGACAAAAAGTTTATAATTATTATTTTCTCACTTGCTATTTAAATTAAAAACTCAGTTTAGCTGCTGCCTTAGCTTAGCTCCCCTGGAAGAAGAGCATGAGATGTGACCAGAGAGAGCCCAACATGAGGTAGTTTACTCAGGAAATGTCCCAAGGGATCAGGAAGGAAGGGCACGAAGAGTGAAAGGGAAGAGGGAACAATACAAGGATGATTATGGGTGTAGACACAGTGAGGAGGGCCATCGTTCTTGTCCCATAGGAATTTGATGTGTCTCAGAACTCTCTGTCCAGGAAATCAAAACGGAAAGCATTTATCTCTTGGTTCCCATTTCTCATTAGTCAAAGATGAGTTCTTAGACAGAGGTTAATTCCCTTGTATTTCTGATTGTACATGTATGAGTGCCAATGGGTTCCCATGGGTCTTCCTGAGCTGTGGCATCAGAAGAGCCCTGGGGCAAGAAGCAAGAGGCGTGTGGTACATTAGGTGGGTGCTCTCAGGTTGTACGACTTCCCTGGTGGCTCAGACAGTAAAGCGTCTGTCTACAATGCGGGAGACCCGGCTTCGAGCCCTGGGTTGGGAAGATCCCCTGGAGAAGGAAATGGCAATCCACTCCAGTACTATTGCCTGGAAAATCCCATGGACAGAGGAGCCTGGTAGGCGGCAGTCTATGGGGTCGCAAAGAGTCGGACACAACTGAGCGACTTCAATCAATCATCTCAGGTTGTACTGGCAAGGAGTAGGTGGAAACCAGTTCTGGAATTGACCTCTAAGGCTGGGACGGGACTACTAGGTAAAGCCTGTAGGATTTAAGTGGTGTCTAACCCCATGGACAGAGGAGCCTGGCCTGCTACATTCCCTGGGGTCGCAAAGAGTTGGACACAGCTTAGCAACTGAACAACAGATTCAATACAGTTGTTTAGATACTATAACTGAGACTATGACTTTATAAATAACCTGCTGAGTTGCATATATATAAATCTAATTAAGATGCACATTGAGCCATTTTATTGTATTTTCATATCATCTGCTGCCTCTTCCCTAAAGGTGGACAATTTCTGCCCCTGACTCTCTTCCTCTTTCATTTATGGTACTGCCCTAGCTGTAAATCTAGTAGTGACCATGGTCTCTCTTCTCCAGTCCCCATATTCAACTGTTCACCAAGTCTCAAAGCTTTAAAGGGCATGCATGCTATTACCCAAATCTATTCTTTCCAGCCTATTTCTATTAATATAGCTCTCCTTGTTGTTATTTAGTTGCTAAGTTGTGTCTAACTCTTTGAGACCCAGTGGACTGTAGCCCACCAAGCTTCTCTGTTCATAGGATTTCCCAGGCAAGAATACTGGAGTGTGTTCCAGTTGCCTTCTCCAAGGTATCTTTCTGACCCAGGAATCAAACCTGCATTTCCTGCTTGGCAGGATGACTCTTTCTTTTACCACTGAACCACCTTGGAAGCTCATGGATCTCATTGGTGGCTGATTATTTGGGATATCTTTCTTCTTTGTTTGTGATGGTCTTGGGCAATTAGACATATAAAATTATTCATACTGTCTTTGTAAGCCTTGACAACTCACCATGATTAGTGAGGAAAGTAAAATCTCGTTTGGAGATTTCGTTGAACAATATAATTATTAGAATATGAAAAAGTCTTCTTCTATTGGGTTATAGGGAAATTGGTAGGATTGGAAAAATGAAATAAAACAAACGGCATGGAAAATGATTCTTACAGCATTTCGAGAAATTTGCAAAGTATACACTTCATATTTGTTCCTTCAATTAAGCCATGAACTATGTATTTCCTATATATGAAGTTTTCATTTCAGTGTGTTGATTAATAAACATTCAAACAGATGTCACATAACTTCTGAGGACTAAGATATTAAAAATATATAAAGAAGTCAACATGAAAATTGTAGTTTTTACCAATTGCATGTTGAGTAAAGTATGATGAAAATAATATGTAAAGTTCTTAAGAAAAATTCTGTGTGCATTATTGGGGATAAGAATAGTGCCAGAGTGAAGTAAGCCAGAAAGAAAAACACCAATACAGTATACTAACGCATATATATGGAATTTAGAAAGATGGTAACAATAACCCTGTATACGAGACAGCAAAAGAGACACTGATGTATAGAACAGTCTTTTGGACTCTGTTGGAGAGGGAAAGGGTGGGATGATTTGGCAGAATGGCATTGAAACATGTGTAATATCATATATGAAACGAGTTGCCAGTCCAGGTTCGATGCATGATACTGGATGCTTGGGGCTGGTGCACCGGGACGACCCAGAGGGATGGTACGGGGAGGGAGGAGGGAGGAGGGAGGAGGGTTCAGGATGGGGAACATGTGTATACCTGTGGCGGATTCATGTTCATATATAGCAAAACCAATACAATATTGTAAAGTTAAAAAATAAAAATAAAAAATAAAAAAAAAGAAAAAAGAAAAAAAAAGAAGAGTGCCCACTTTATAGAGTTATTTTGAGAATTAAATGAGTTAGTACATGCAAATTCCTTGGAGCAGTTTTGATATACATATATACAATTAATGTTTACAATTAACATATACAATTAATGTTTATTATTATTATTATATCACTTTTCCTATTTCAGCTAAATATTTAAATATTTTCCAAAGTTTTAATAAATTGACTAGAACATAAATGTTTGAAAATTAATCATGTGAATCTTGAAAAGGTCTTCCTCTTTTTTTTCAAATATGTAACTTGTCTAAAGCAGTCTTTTACTTTGCACATGTTCGTGAGTGTGTGTGTGTATGTGTGTGTGTGTGTGTGTAGTGAGAGGTTGCTCACAGAGCTATTTGCTATTTAATTAACAAAATTCTAGAGGAATACCCTTTGCTTTTTGTATTTCAGAACCTAAAATTGTTAGCAATTAATACAAAGAGCCAGGTCGTTAGGTGCCCAATATGCTACTGGAGAAGAGTGGAGAAATAACTTAAGAAAGAATGAAAAGATGGAGCACAGTAAAGGACAGAATGGTATGGATTGAACAGAAGCAGAAGATATTAAGAAAAAGTGGCAAGAATACACAGAAGAACTATATAAAAAAGATCTTCATGACCCAGGTAACCATGATAGTGTGATCACTCACCTAGAGCCAGACATCCTAGAATGTGAAGTCAGGTAGGCCTTAGGAAGCATCACTACAAACAAACCTAGTGGAGGTGATGGAGTTCTAGAGCTATTTCAAATCCTAAAAGATGATGCTGTGAAAGTGCTGCACTCAATAGGCCAGCAAATAGGAACACTCATCAGTGGTCACAGAACTGGAAAAAATCAGTTTTCATTCCAATCCTAAGGAAAGGCAATGCCAAAGAATGTTCAGACTACCGCACAATTGCACTCATCTCACATGCTAACAAGGTAATGCTCAAAATTCTCCAAACCAGGCTTGAACAGTACGTGAACCATGAACTTCCAGATATTCAAGCTGGATTCAGAAAAGGCAGACGACCAGAGATCAAATTGCCAACATCAGCTGGATCATCGAAAAAGCAAGAGAGTTTCAGAAAAACATCTATTTCTGCTTTATTGACTATGCCAAAGCCTTTGACTGTGTGGATCTCAACAAACTGTGGAAAATTCTTCAAGAAATGCGAATACCAGAACACCTGACCTGCCTCAGAAATCTGTTTCCAGGTCAAGAAGCAACAGTTAAAACTGGACATGGAACAACAGACTGGTTCCAAATTGAGAAAAGAGTACGTCAAGGCTGTATATTGTCGCCCTGCTTATTTAACTTATATGCAGAGTACATCAACGAAATGCCAGTCTGGATGAAGCACAAGCTGGAATCAAGATTGCCGGGAGAAATATCAATAACCTCAGATATGCAGATGACACCACCCTTATGGGAGAAAGGGAAGAACTAAAGAGCCTCTTGTTGAAAGTGAAAGAGGAGAGTGAAAAAATTGGCTTAAAACTCAACATTCAGAAATCTAAGATCATGGCATCCAGTCCCATCACTTCATGGCAAATAGATGGGGAAACAATGGAAACAGTGACAGACATTATTTTTTTTGGCTCCCAGATCAGTGCAGATGGTGATTGCAGCCATAAAATGAAAAGACACTTTCTCCTTGGAAGAAAAGCTATGACCAACCTAGACAGCATATTAAAAAGCAGAGACCATACTTTGCCAACAAAGGTCCATCTAGTTAAGGCTATTGTTTTTCCAGTAGTCATGTATGGATGTGAGAGTTGGACTATAAAGAATGCTGAGCGCTGAAGAATTGATGCTTTCCAACTGTGATGTTGGAGAAGACTCTTGAGAGTCCCTTAGACTTCAAGGAGATCAAAGCAGTAAATCCTGAAAGAATCAGTCCTGAATATTCATTGGAAGGACTGATGCTGAAGCTGAAACTCCAATACTTTGGCCACCTGATGGGAAGAACTGACTTATTTGAAAAAAATCCTGATGTTGGGAAAGATTGAAGGCAGGAGGGGAAGGGATGACAGAGGATGAGATGGTTCGATGGCATCGCCGACATGATGAACATGAGTTTGAGTAGGCTCCAGGAGTTGGTAATGGACAGGGAAGCCTGGCGTGCTGCAGTCCATTGGGTCACAAAGTGTCAGAAATGACTGAGTCACTGAACTATACTGAATACAACAAGTACTCAATCCACTATAGTCACTCTAATGATTAAATTATAAAATATGATTCTTAATGGGGTAGACATTCTTTTTCTTCAATATTTTTTATAATTGGAATATTTTATATTTAGTTATGAGAAATTCTTTGTGTTTTCTAATTTATTGATATAATTATTTTCTAATTAAACATAATGCTGGTTGAAATATGATGTGTACTCAGTCGGTCTAATTCTGAGGCCCCATGAATTGTAGCCCACCACACTCCTCTGTCCATGGAATTTTCCAAGAATACTGGAGTGGGCTGCCATTTCCTTTTCCAGGGGATCTTCCTGACCCGGGATTGAACCTGCATCTCATGTGTCTCCTGTATTGGCAGGTGGATTCTTTAATACTGCGCTACTTGGGAAGCTTTGAAACTGGTTGAAAGGCATTAGATCAACTCCAGAACACCCTTACTGACACTTTGTAGGAAAAAAAAAAAAAGTTATGATAGTTGCAGTAAAATAAGGCCACTATTCAGTCATTGTCTGGGCAGCTGATTTCTTGAAGAAGACTGAGAACCTACCTGCCTACCAGGACGTGACTCAAGTCATCTATTCTATTTAAGGTGAATTACTTTCACTTTCCTTTGGCTGGAAGACTCAGAGGGAAAAGGGTCACAATCATGCTCTGATGCTCAGTACTGCTTCTGCAGTCTTTTCATTGGCACAGGAACATAATACAATGGAGATATCAATCAATGCAGATCTCAGTCCAAAAAGCTTCCCTTGAAAATCAGATAACAGAAACACTTCATTCTAGCAGACTTTTCTACTTACCAGCAGACTGCAAAGGTTGATTGCCAAGGGTTTTGTAAATGAAAAGCCTCGCGCCCTTAATGCATCCAGGCAGGGGATAATTCTGAAGTGGAATTTAGCAAAAAACCATGTGAAACATCACAAAAGATTGTACTATGCCACACAGGTAGCTCCAGGGAACATAATGTGTTATTCACCACTGATCGTATCACCTCCTGCCTGTCCATTCAACACGGAAGCCCAAACAAATAAATTCTTGCTTCTCTAAAAGAGTTTTCTGCTTTATTGTTTTCCAATTTTTACAATATCAGTGTAAAAAAGAGTAATTACTTGGAGAAAAATGTGAAATAAAATTACTACATTTTTGATCATGACATTAACTTAAACATTTTTCAATAATAATTTGGAGCAGTTCAGGGCAGTGTGACCTCACAGTGGTGACGGGAGTCCTCACATTGGTCCCATTTCAGTTAACAGAAATTGTGAGTGTTATTCCATACAAAACATTTTGACAGTTTACCCCACAGAGTCTTGCACACTGTGGAAACAGGAGGTCATTGGTAAAACAACCTGGAAATAAAAGTTAATGTGACGAAATCCATATTTTGATAGGGAATCAACTTGGGAACAAAATAATATGCTGGGAGGCAAAATCTGGATGCTCAAATGGATCCTTGATTTTGTAAATACCTTGGGCTTGATAATTATCAGACACTATATTTGATATTGCCCACCAGAGTATGGTTTAAGCCCTTCCAGGGAAAAACAAAGAATAGCATAGCATGCTGTTCCTGAAATGCAGAATGAAGTTAAGAACTAGATGTTTGCTGGTCCAATTAAGATTTAAAGTTTAGTTATAACCAAAATGAAATTTTAGTAAAGAGTTATTGAAGACAAAACAAAGAAGTTAAAAAAAAAAGCAGAAGGAAAAACACTCTAAATTTCAGTTTTAGGTTGCTTTGCTGCTGCTCCTGCTAAGTTGCTTCAGTCTTGTCCAACTCTTTGAGATCGCATGGACTGTAGACTGCCAGGTTCCTCTGTCCACGGGATTCTCCAGGCAAGGATACTGGAGTGAGTTGTCATGCCCTCCTCCAGGAGATCTTCCTCCACCCAGGGATCGAACCCAGGTCTCTTATGGGAGCTCTTTACCACTAGCGCCACCAGGTTGGTTTAGAATTTCCATAAACAGCTTTAAATTGAGTTTTACTAAAGATGGTCGTCTTTGTTTTCTTGATTGAAGAACATTTTCAGTTTTAGATTTATAAATACAAATTATAATGATCAACTCATTTTTTCCATTTTACATAATCTATTTTCTTCCAGTTACTTTTAAATACACATATGTCTTCAGTATTTGTCCACTTATGAACCAGAAAATCACAAAAGATGAAAGAATATTGTCACTTGTTCTTTTAGAAAAACAGAGTAGTTCAGATTATTATCCCAAAATATTACTTGATGAAGTCCTTTCTGTCTAGTCACTAGGCAGACAAAAACACTGTATTTGTTTCTCTTTTGTCACCTACCAAGATTATTCACTCACCAGGCTTGAATCTGAGAAAATTCATATGGACTATTATCATCTGAAGGCTCATGGTCTAGGATTTTTCTTATATATAAGTTTCATCATCATCATTCTAGTCTAGCACAGCTGTTTGTCATTTTACATTCATCTTCTGATTCATCTAATAATTGTGAGTCATCATCCTCTGTCAATAGTCTTCTCTTGCCAGTATGAGCAGAAAATAAAATTTCTGAATTCTAAACTGAGTTCAGTGAAAGCTAAACGCAGACTACAAATACTGTCTCCAGGCTTCTTTCATCTTTTCTTGAAAACTAATGATGCAATACTTTGGTCAACTCAAAATGAAAAATTAAAGATGATGCAATAGTGATTTTTTTTTTTACTGTTGCATCATTCTTCCAGATGATTCTATAGATTTTCTCTTATTAATCTTTCTTAGTATTGTTGACACTAATCAATGATAATTGATGAAGCAATTCTTACAATGATGAAATTGCAAGTTGTTTCAAGATAAAGTATGTTAGATTTATAGAAAGGTTGAATGGACATCTTTTATAATTGTGAGATAGAATGGATTTTATTCCATTAAAAATAGTACATTTTCCCTTTGTTCTTTGCAAGACTTTTAATGAAGAATAAGTGTCATGAAATAACGATCCTTACAAATAGAAATTCTCATCAAAGAAATTCGAAAGCTAAAATTTTGTTTAGTGGACCCTAATGATATATCAGAGAAGGCAATGGCACCAGTACTCTTGCCTGGAAAATCCCATGGATGGAGGAGCCTGGTGGGCTGCAGTCCATGGGGTCGCTAAGAGTCGGACAGGACTGAGCAACTTCACTTTCACTTTTCACTTTCATGCATTGGAGAAGGAAATGGCAACCCACTCCAGTGTTCTTGCCTGGAGAATCCCAGGAATGGGGGAGCCTGGTGGGCTGCCATCTATGGGGTCGCACAGAGTTGGACATGACTGAAGTGACTTAGCCGCAGCAGCAGCAATGATACATCAAGAGTTATGGGAGTCAAGATAAGGGGTCACTAGATTATGCTTCAATAGATGGCAAGATAAGGATTAACACTATTTTCCTCAAGAATGTTGCCTTAGACATTGCAGACAAAAAGGTATCCTTCATGATATGTTCTTATACTATCACGTAATTCTCCTTGGTACTCTCAATCACAGTTAATCAAAGTTAATTATTTGGCTAATGCCTGGGTATACTCCAGGCTTCCCAGGTGGCTCAGTGGGTAAAGAATCCACCTGCAATACAGGAGACTTTAAAAAGACATGGGTTTGACCCCTGGGTCAGGAAGATCTCCTGAAGATGGCAACTGGAGAATCTGGTTCTTGCCTGGAGAATGCTATGGGCGGAGGAGCCTGGCAGGCTACAGTCCATAGTATCTCAGAGTCAGACATGACTGAAGTGACCAAGCCCATATGCACATAGATATACGCCATGTGTCTGTAAATTACATGAGGGTAGGAACTTTATCCGGAGAAGGCAATGGCACCCCACCCAGTACTCTTGCCTGGAAAATCCCATGGATGGAGGAGCCTGGTAGGCTGCAGTCCATGAGGTCGCTAAGAGTCAGACACGACTGAGCAACTTCCCTTTCACTTCCAACTTTCATGCATTGGGGAAGGAAATGGCAACCCACTCCACTGTTTTTGCCTGGAGAATCCCAGGGATGGCGGAGCCTAGTGGGCTGCCGTCTCTGGGGTTGCACAGAGTCAGACACGACTGAAGCGACTTAGCAGCAGTAGCAGTAGCAGGAACTTTATCATGTTTTCATGATGGTATTCTCAACTACCTAATAGAGAACCTGACTCATACAAATTGCCTAGAAAGAACTAGTAAGTGAATGAAAGAAAAAAATAAATCTGTAAAGGCCATTTTGTTCACCTACACGGATAAGAGGTCACATAGTCTATTCTATTGTCACCTTCAGTAAAAGGGAACCTTTTTCCAAGGCAATCCATTTGCATTTCAGAAAGCTCAGACTGTTATAATGTTAGGCCGTATAGTTCTAGAGTTCTGGAACCAGACTACTGGATTTAAAAATCTGTCTATGACCCTCACTAGTGTGACTTTGGGCAAGCCATGTAACCCTTATATGGCTCAGGCTCCTGAACTGTAAGTTGGAAATAGTATCTTCTTATAGGAGTGTTGTAAGGATTAAATGACTTATTATGTACACCTATAAGAGTGTCTAGCTCTTAGTAGGCATTATATAAGCACTTGGCTATTACTATCATCATCATAATCAAGCGTATTATTATACTGACCTGAAATCAGAACACCTAGTACTTCTAACCATTGATTCTCATTCTATTCCTAGAGTCTCCCCAAAGCAATATCACCAATATAACAGTTATCCAACTGCATGGACGTTAGCTATTTTCTCCTCCTTAAACTGAATATCCTCCTTGTTTAAGTGTTTCTCAAAATATTAATGTTTTCTCTCTTGTTATTACTCTGGTCACCTGAGTCTAAATGCTTGACCATAATTTGGCTTCTTATAGTCCAGTGTTAGCATTGGTTGCAGTTCTCCAAGAATAGTCTAACCAGCTCATAAATGGGGCTGTTCCTGCCTTTGACCCAAACACTTTGTGTCCATCACCAAAGCTTGGGATTGAATTATTTATTTTGGCAGAAACAGCCCATTGTTGAATCTCAATAGAGTTAGTGTTATATAAAATATGCATTTTTGCCTCTTGTACAACTTAAAAGACATGTGTCTTCCACATTATAAACTCTCAAATTTTTAATCTAAGTAGATTATTTTCTATTTAATAATAAAATTATATATGTTTAGCAATTAAAATTTCATTTTTTTCATGTAGATCCTCTTTTTTAATATCAAAAGAAATTCATGTGATAGAAGTTCTTGTAACTTCTATTTTATAACTGAGGAGACTGGGATAAAGAAAGATCAGGTAACCTTCCCAGGAAAACATAACCAGTCATTGGCAGAACTATCACTATTAACACAAATAACTTTTTTCTTTACTCTATGACTTATGTTTCTGTAAATAGTTATTGTTATAATTCATATGATTAGATTTGGCATTGGCTAGATTTGATACCACTTTTGGATTTATCTCATCAACTTGGCAGTAGTGTCTTCCTCTTATGGATTATTAAAATGTTGAGCCAGCTAGTTAGGACAGCATAAATGTGGATTATAGCAGGATTTTTTTTTTTTAATTCAAGTATAGTTAACTTACAATGTATTAGTTTTTGGTCTGCAGCAAAATGATTCACATATATACACACATGTACACACACATTTTACAATGTATTAGTTTTTGGTCTGCAGCAAAATGATTCACATATATACACACATGTACATACACACATTTACTTTTCTATATTCTTTTCCATTGTAGTTTATTATGAGATACTCAATATGGTTTCCTCTGCTATACAGTAGATCCTTGTTGTTTCTCTAGTAGCTTGTCTCTGCTAATCCCAAACTCCTAATTTATCCCTCCTCTCCTGCCTTCCCCTCTAGTAACCATAAATTTGTTTCCTGTGTTTTCTGTTTCTGTTTTTTAAATAAGTTCTTTTGTATCGTATTTTAGATTTCATATATAAGTGGTATCATATATTTGTCTTTCTTGGACTTGTTTCACTTAGTATGATAAGGTGTAGGTCCATCTATGTTGCTGCAAATGGTATTATTCCATTCTTTTATGGTTGAGTAGTATTTCATGGTATATATGTACCACATCTTCTTTATCCATTCATGTTTAGGATGTTTAGGTTTCTTCCATGTCTTTTTTTTTCTTTACACATACATGTATTATTTTAAAATATTATTTTCCATTATTGTTTATTCTAGGAGACTGTACTATTTATACATGCACACATACATACATATATACATCGTTTTTATTCATTTATCTGTCAGTGGATATTTAGGTGGCTTCCATATCTTATCATAAATTGTGCTGCTGTCAACTTTGGCATGTATGTATCTTTCTGAGTTAGAGTTTTTTCCACATGATTAGTAGTTGGATTGTTGGATCATATGGCAATTATATTTTTAGTTTTTTAGAAGAGAACATCATACTATTTTCCACAGTGGCTATACTAGTCTAAATTCCCACCCACAGTTTAGGAAGTTTCCTTTGTCTATACCCTGTCCAGCATTTATTATTTGTAAACTTAATGATGGTCATTTTGACTGGTGTGAGTTGATACTTCACTGTAGTGTTGATTTGCATTTCTCCAATAATTAGCAATGTTGAACATCTTTTGGCCGTCTGTATGTCTTCTTTTCATACTGTTTATGGGGTTCTCATGGCAAGAATGCTGGAATGGTTTGCCTTTCCCAAGTGAAGGTGGAAGCAGTGACATTTTATCTTCTTGGGCTCCAAAACCCTGGTGGACAATGACTGCAGCCATGAAACCAGATGATTGGCAATCAGATGATTGCCAACAAAGTTCCATATAGTCAAAGCTATGGTTTTTCTAGTAGTCTGTACAGATGTGAGAGTTGGACCATAAAGAAGGTACTGTGCACAAAAATTGATGCTTTTGAACTGTGGTGCTGGAGAAGAATCCTGAGAGTCCTTTGGACAGCAAGGAGATCAAACCAGTCAGTCCTAAAGGAAATCAACCCTGAATATTCATTGGAAGGACTGATGCTGAAGCTGAAGTTCCAATACTTTGACCACCTCATGTGAAGAGCCTACTCACTGGAAAAGACCCTGATGCTGGGAAAGATTTTTGGCAAAAGAAGAAGCAGGCAGCAAAAGATGAGATGGTTAGATCGCATCACCTACTCAATGGACATGAATATGAGCAAACTCTGGGAGACAGTTAGGGACAGGGAGGCCTGGAATGCTGCAGTCCAGTTCAGTTCAGTTCAGTTCAGTCACTCAGTCATGTCCGACTCTTTGTGACCCCATGAATCGCAGCACGCCAGGCCTCCCTGTCCATCACCAACTCCCGGAGATCATGCAAACTCACATCCACCGAGTCGGTGATGCCATTCAGCCTTCTCATCCTCTGTCATCCCCTTCTCCTCCTGCCCCAAGTCCCTCCCAGCATCAGAGTCTTTTCCAATGAGTCAACTCTTCACATGAGGTGGCCAAAGTATTGGAGTTTCAGCTTAGCATCATTCCTTCCAAAGAAATCCCAGGGCTGATCTCCTTCAGAATGGACTGGTTGGATCTCCTGGCAGTCAAGGGACTCTCAAGAGTCTTCTCCAACACCACAGTTCAAAAGCATCAATTCTTTGGTGCTCAGCTTTCTTCACAGTCCAACTCTGTCATCCATACATGACCACTGGAAAAACCATAGCCTTGACTAGATGGACCTTTGTTGGCAAAGTAATGTCTCTGCTTTTCAATATGCTATCTAGGTTGGTCATAACTTTGCTTCCAAGGAGTAAGCATCTTTTAATTTCATGGCTGCAGTCACCATCTGCAGTGATTTTGGAGCCCCCAAAGATAAAGTCTGACACTGTTTCCACTGTTTCCCCATCTATTTCCCACGAAGTGATGGGACCAGATGCCATGATCTTAGTTTTCTGAATGCTGAGCTTTAAGCCAACTTTTTCACTCTCCTCTTTCACTTTCATCAAGAGGCTTTTTAGTTCCTCTTCACTTTCTCCCATAATGGTGGTGTCATCTGCATATGTGAGGTTATTGATATTTCTCCCGGTAATCTTGATTCCAGCTTGTGCTTCTTCCAGCCCAGCGTTTCTATGATGTACTCTGCATAGAAGTTAAATAAGCAGGGTGACAATATACAGCCTTGACGTACTCCTTTTCCTATTTGGGTCACAAAGTCAGATACAACTTAGTGACCAAACAACAACAAAATGTCTTCATTGATGAAATGTGTATTTAGGTCTTCTATTTGTTTGGTTTCTGTTATTGAATTATACGAGCTGTTTGTATATTTTGGAAATTAAGCCCTTGTTGGTCTTTGCAAACTTGTTTTTGAGTCTCAGACTTTTTGAAATATCTTTTTATTAGACTATCAGGCCACTGTCCTAATATTTTTGAACTATTTGTAGTCTTAGTTCCAGAATTCTCAGAAATTCATAGTGATACTGTTTCTTCTCTTTCCTATTCCTAAATGGAGCCAACCTTGGGCAAAATTCTCATAGATTTGCTCAGATTGTGCTTAAACTAATTGGGAATATACAATTGCATTTTCCTCACATTTCCAAGCACATATATGGAGTGATAAATATGAATAAGAAATACGTGTAGTAGAGAGATACTGTTTGGATGTTTCTGTTTGCATGTGGCGAAAGCTTATGAATAGACAAGCCATGTGGTCAGATTTTTAATAGTTCTTACACTGGCCTCAATTATTTGTCTGCTTATTAAAGAAAGTCATATTACAGGCTTCTTTGTGTCTGTGGACCTAAAATGTTTACCCTTTTTGTGCATATTCCATTAAATTCAATGTTCCCAAATATTATGTATACATTATTATTTTTTAAAGTATACATCATTAAATCCCACATCTCAAAGAAATTTTCTGCTGGGGTTCATTTCTGTTTCACCCATCCCTCTATTCACATTTTTTATATTACCATATCATATACCTTTAATTAGCTAGTGTCTTTTTATATATTCACATCACATTTTTGTAAGGTAGATAAAAGAAATTGGTCTCAAGTGATGGGATTTTTACTCGCTGTGTTTCAGCTTAAAACATACTTTTTCCCCACAAAAGCTGGTTTTATAAACATTTGCCAAGCTGGCAGCATAAAGAAAATTGCTGACACAACTTAACTGCATCTATAATCGTGCAAATGATATGACTGCATAGGGAGAGAAGAAGATAGAAGCAAAAATTGGGCTATATTTTCAAGTTAAGTCTCAGTGTGAAAAAAAAGAGACCAATGCCACTTATTTATAATTGAAGTTTTTGGAATATTTTTTCTTTGTTGATACTTGGCCAGAGTGCTTAAAATAGAGATATGTGTCTTATGGTATACCAAGTGGAACTGTGTATTATATGCCAGTAGGTTAAAGGTCTAATGATTTGAGAAGAGACAGAAAATGCTGTGGTCTGGAAAAATTTACCAAACATTACAGTGCCTTTCTCTATGGTGCCAGAGGGCTCATCATAATACCTACAAATTATATGTATTTTTAGGTTATTAGACTATTTTATCTGTTCTGTCAGACCTCAGTCTTTAGCATGATATTTATGAGCATGAACAATTTCTGCAGCTCCAGATATTTATCTGTATCTTTGCAATTTCCTATATTAGAATTATGGTTCTTATGAATAGCTATTTAAGTCAGGTATTCTTGTTTAGTAAATTACTGCTGCAGTATACAATATTCCTTTCTTCCCCATCAGTATATCTTTTGTTGGATCTATAGTCCTTATTAGATAGAACAACCGATCTAATCCCAGACTTGCCTGTTTCCACTTACCCGCCAAAGTGACTTTGTCATTTACCACTTCTAAAACCTTAGTTTTTAGGTCTCCAGAGTAACTAAATGAAACCCAATTATCTCTAAACTGATCTAATCTAACCACCAAGGATCAATATGCTGGGTTTCTGTCTGGTAATGCTACTATAACTAAAACTTTTTGAATACTTAATTGTTTGCCAGGCACTCTTCTTAGCACTTTACTTGTGTGAAGGCCTTTAGTATTTGTCAAAACTATGAGATGGGTATTGTAATTTTTCATTTTATAGGGAAGGAATATGAGACACAGAAAGGCTAAGGAAGTAGCTGTGGGTCACACAGCTTGGAAGTGGCAGAGCTGGAATTAGAATGCAGAAATCTGGATCCTGAACTTTCTTGCTTAGCAACTGTATCAGTATCCCTGTACCTAGCTTGTGGATAGATACCCTTCTTGTTGGAGCAGCCTTAGATAGGTTGTGAAGTAGACCATGTTACTTCTGCTTCTAAGGGTGTTTTCTTTCCTACATCAAGTTTGTCAAGTGCCTCATGGCACATGACATCCAGAGCTTGCCACTCTGAAACTTTTCCATGTCTGAAAGTAGTATGCACTAATTTTGTTTTCAACATTAAGTACTATTTCTTTAGAATTCTGCTTTATGTTGAAAAACTAATAAGCAAATTCAAAGCAGGGGCAAAACAACATGTTTAATGGCTACCTGTGTGATTAAACACTTGATTAACCCACTTCTGGGTTCAACTGATGCACACTGACAAGTTGAAAAATTTTTTTCATGTCCCTTTTTGCTGCCCAATAAAATCAGAAACGGATGCCTCTTCTAAAACATCCTGACTTTTCTTGGGATGTTTTAAATTTCATATGGATCTTTGGTACTGCATTGATATGTACCTTGAAAACAGAGGAATGTGATTTTAAAAATGCATTTCTTAGAATCATAATTAAAAATAAAGCTAAGAAATTTCCATTTTAAGTTACAATATCTTTGTAAAACGCCAAGATGGAAAACTTTATTAAAGTTATTTTACTGAACTAAGACCTAAGAGGAGTTACAGTTTAAACAAATTTAAGGTTCTTTGAGTCCTTGAGCCTTGCTAATTGCAAGCTCACTGAAACACAATGTTAATTTAAAAACTCTTGCAAAAGTGTGTGATTTATACTCTTCTTGTTTTGCCAAGTTTGTGGTTACATAATACTTTAGAGACAATTTTGAACTATTTGAACAAGGCTACTCTGAGATTATGTATAAACAATTTATTTATGTGTCATTATACTGTCCACACTATTTTCTCCTTTGCTCTTTATTTTTCCAGAGGATTATAGCAGATGTTTCAGATTTGGTGAGAAAGGTCAGGTTGTTCTCTTCTCTCAGTTGCCATTAGGAAGAATTCCAATGAAAATCTATTTGTAATAGTATGCTTAGACACAGTTGCATTTATACACTCGAAAATCAAGTTTACTTTCAGACAGTTATGGATGAAGTCATGGCTGCATTAGTTTAACTGTGAAGAGTAAAAGCTCTTGATCCACAGTAGAAATAAAAATTGCAGTGCTTCTTTAGGACCTTGTGCTCAGCTTCGATCTTGGCACTGTTCACACGACTCATATTTCCTATCTACTTGTCTATCCCTCCATTGTACTGGGAGTTCCTCAAGGCAGGCATCGTGTTTACACATGGGAGTATCTGCCTATCTCAGCACAGAAACTACACCACCACAATGTACTCATTCAATGTTTTTTTAAAGGAATGAATAAATAAGTGGATTAATTTTGTGCCATTTCAATGTATTTCGCCAAGTCATATTTATTTTTCTAGCAAACCACTGTTACCACATCATGGGTGGGCATTGCAAGATACATTCACAATCTGTTCTGTGTGTGTATGTGTGTAGAAGTAAAGCATAAATATTGAGAATTGAGAAGGATGGTAGTTTTGTAAAGGTATAATATTAAAATATGAGAATTGTAATATAATAATAAAATTATATGATAGATTTGTGTGGAGAGAGCAATTATTTAGGTTATAATTTTCTAAGAAATTACAGAAGAAAGGTATGATTTTATATGTACTAGTGAAGTCTTGCAGAAGGCAATGGCACCCCACTCCAGTACTCTTGCCTGGAAAATCCCATGGACGGAAGAGCCTGGTAAGCTGCAGTCCGTGGGGTCGCTAAGAGTCAGACATGACTGAGCGACTTCACTTTCACTTTTCACTTTCATACCTTGGAGAAGGAAATGGCAACCCACTCCAGTGTTCTTGCCTGGAGAATCCCAGGGACAGGGGAGCCTGGTGAGCTGCCGTCTATGGGGTCGCACAAAGTCGGACACGACTGAAGCCACTTAGCAGCAGCAGCAGTGAAGTCTTGGTTTATTTTTCTGTTCTTTTTTTTTTTTTTTTAAGTGACTTTTGAGTATTTTTACAAATTAGAGAAATCAATCTTTGAGGACCTGTTGTGTTTTGGGAGAGGTATAGCTAAGAAATCAATACCAATTAACTCTAAGGATGTGGTTCCAATGATTCTGTTGTCATAAAGATGCTCAGGAAGAAAATCATCTTCAGTTGGTCAAAGGGTTGATAACTCACTAACAGATTTATAGCTTGGAATTTCTGTGCCTTTTATTTAGCCTAACTTTAACTCAATTCAGTTCAGTTCAGTCGCTCAGTCATGTCCGACTCTTTGTGACCCCATGAACTGCAGCACGCCAGGCGACCCTGTCCATCACCAACTCCCAGAGTTTACCCAAACCCATGTCCATTGAGTCGGTGATGCCATCCAACCATCTCATCCTCTGTCGTCCACTTCTCCTCCCACCTTCAATCTTTCCCAGCATCAGGGTCTTTTCAAATGAGTCAGCTCTTTGCATCAGGTGGCCAAAGTACTGGAGTTTCAGCTTCAACATCAGTCCTTCCAATGAATACTCAGGACTGATCTCCTTTAGGATGGACTGGTTGGATCTCCTTGCAGTCCAAGGGACTTCGGCGCTCAACTTTCTTTATAGTCCAACTCTCACATCCATACATGACCACTGAAAAACGATAGCCTTGACTAGATGGACCTTTGTTGGCAAAGTAATGTCTCTGCTTTTCAATATGCTATCTAGGTTGGTCATAATTTTGCTTCCAAGGAGTAAGCGTCTTTTAATTTCATGGCTGCAATCACCATCTACAATGATTTTGGAGCCCCAAAAAATAAAGTCTGACACTGTTTTTCCACTGTTTCCCCATCTATTTCCCATGAAGTGATGGGACCCGATGCCATGATCTTCGATTTCTGAATGTTGAGCTTTAAGCCAACTTTTGCACTCTCCTCTTTCATTTTCATCAAGAGGCTCTTTAGTTCTTCTTCACTTTCTGCCATAAGGGTGGTGTCATCTGCATACGTGAGGTTATTGATATTTCTCCCGGCAATCTTGATTCCAGCTTGTGCTTCTTCCAGCCCAGCATTTCTCATGATGTACTCTGCATAGAAGTTAAATAAGCAGGGTGACAGTATACAGCCTTGACGTCCTCCTTTTCCTATTTGGAACCAGTCTGCTGTTCCATGTCCAGTTCTAACTGTTGCTTTCTGACCTGCATACAGGTTTCTCAAGAGGCAGGTCAGGTGGTCTGGTATTCCCATCTCTTTCAGAATTTTCCACAGTTTATTGTGATCCACACAGTCAAAGGCTTTGGCATAGTCAGTAAAGCAGAAATAGATGTTTTTCTGGAACTCTCTTGCTTTTTTGATGATCCAGTGGATGTTGGCAATTTGATCTCTGGTTCCTCTGCCTTTTCTAAAACCAGCTTGAACATCTGGAAGTTCACAGTTCATGTGTTGCTGAAGCCTGGCTTGGAGAATTTTGAGCATTACTTTACTAGCATGTGAGATGAGTGCAATTGTGCATTAGTTCAAGCATTCTTTGGCATTGCCTTTTTTGGAATTGGGATGAAAACTGACCCTTTCCAGTCCTGTGGCCACTGCTGAGTTTTCCAAATTTGCTGGCATATTGAGTGCAGCACTTTCACAGCATCATCTTATAGGATTTGAAATAGCTCGACTGGAATTTCATCACCTCCACTAGCTAAGCCTTATATCATCATCTTGCACAAGCTCTATACTTCCTATGAGTAAGTCATTTGTTGCAAAGGGAGGCAGCAATTTAAGCAGCCTACAGAAGATGTTTAGTTTAATGTATAAATTTTTATTTAGTTTTTTGTTAATAGAGGTAGTCCTTGCTATTATTCAGAATTCAGTGGGAATGACTGCTGGTGTGGAACAATGAATAGCATGGTCATTAATAGGAAAAATAATAAATCTTACTGACAATTCCCTAACAATTTTATGATCTTCAATAATATATTCTATCATTATTTGTATTTGTATTTAGTTTTTGTCTTTTTGAAAAAGAATTATTTATATTGGAGTATAGTTGATTAATGTCGTGTTAGTTCTAGGTATACAACTGATTCAGATATACATGTACATCTATTCTTTTTTCAAATTCTTATCCCATTTAGGTTATTACAGAATACTTTAATTGAATTTAGTTTTGAATCTTATCTTTCTCCACTACTAAGCAATGAACTCTTTGAAGGAAGAATCTTTATCTCAGTATCAGTAGTACTTAGCACAGTGCCTGATTGATTGAAAGGATGCTTGAGGTAAGATAGGACAAGAGTATAATTCCTATTGACAAACTGCTTAAAATTAAACTTGACTTTTGTCTAACACAATCATCTCTGGTCATCTGATTTTGGGTACTAATCAGTATGCTGGGCTGGCAGTGATCAAGGCTGCATTCTGTGATGCATTTCAGATCTTGTCAGGTCATCTTAAGGTGAGATCTATAAAAATTAAGGAGTTCTTAAAACCTGGAGTAGTTCAGACAAACCATGGATCATTGATTCTTGGTTACTTCCATAGAAATTCAGCGTGAGGGGTTTTGCCAAGTAAAATGGCATGTGTTACTCTTCTTTCATCTTAATCAATATCATGGTAAATTCTAATTCACAGATCACAGCTCCACTTGCCTTCATGCAGGTGAATTCTACAAGTATTATGTTAGCTCAATGATTATAAAATAACCACAATGATTGAAATTACAACACAGACATCTCAGCCATTATCACCTGACTGTTTTTAGTAGATAACCTAATCTTATTTATCTGATAAAGGACAACCTGGATTCCATGCATTTTGAAAAATATTTTATTGGAGTATAGTTGATTTACCATGTTGTGTTAGTTTCAGGTGCAGAACAAGGTGAATTAGTTATACATATGTGTGTGTGTATATATATATATATATATTCCTGGAGAAGGAAATAGCAACCCACTCCAGTATTCTTGCCTGGACTATCCCATGGACAGAGGATCCTGGCAGGCTACAGTCCATGGGGTTGCAAAGAGTCGGACATGACTGACTGACTTCTCTTTCTTTCATATCTCCACTCTTTTAAAAAGATTCTTATCCCATGCATTTTTTTTTCCTGAGGAAAAATATTCATGCAGAAGTAGGCCTCAGAGGACTTCTATCACTAACACTTTTAATAGAAATGACCCCAAATCAGGGCTTTGGACAGTAATTCTGTATGAGATGATTATATCTCTGTGGTTTCTCAGCACCACTCCTGTCATAATTTTCTCTGCACTAGCCTGGCTCAGATTTTGAATATACATTTTTCAGGATCTCTTGCCAGCTGGCTTGCTGCTATGTCTATCATAGGGGATATTGTTAGAAAATCAAAAGGCTAGAAATTGGAAAAAACTTCCTGTTTTGGGCTTCAATGACATTGCAATTATTGGCAGTACCTGGGATTTTCTGGGAGTTTCTGTAGCAACAGTAATAGTGGAGTGATTCTGGACTCCAGAGTAGTAGCTTGGATAAAGAAAAAAAAAACAAAACTTTTCAGTAATTCCTACCCAGCTCCAGGTAGCTCATATTTGACAGATCTTGAACTGACTACAATAGCATCTCCAAAGTGGAATAGTAGGTGTAGACTAATGGGTTCTAGCCTAGAAGTTTTAACAGTCTTTGTCTAAAACTAGTCTAGTCAAGGCTATGGTTTTTCCAGTGGTCATGTATGGATATGAGAGTTGGACTATAAAGAAAGCTGAGCACCAAAGAATTGATGCTTTTGAACTGTGGTATTGGAGAAGACTCTTGAGAGTCCCTTGGACTGCAAGGAGATTAAAGCAGTCCATCCTAAAGGAAATCAGTCCTGAATATTCATTGGAAGGACTGATGTTGAAGCTGAAACTCCAACACTTTGGCCACTTGATGTGAAGAACTGACTTATTTGAAAAGACCCTGATGCTGGGAAAGATTGAAGGTGGGAGGAGAAGGGGATGAAAGAGGATGAGATGGTTGGATGGCATCACTGACTCAATGGACATGAGTTTGAGTAAACTCCCAGAGTTGGTGATGGACAGGGATGCCTGGCGTGTTGCAGTCCATGGGGTTGCAAAGAGTCTGACACAACTGAGTGACTGAACTAAATTGAGCTGATTTCAACTCCCCTTCTGCTTTTTTTCCATCTACCATCCAATATAACTCATTTCCTATATTAACGTCCCTCTGTGTGCTATACCTTGAGTGCATTATGTGTTTTTTTTTTTTTTTGAGAACACACTGTCCTTTTAGATATCTTTAGATATCTAGCCACTGAACAAAAAGTTACCCAGTACCACTGTGTACAATATCCACAAAGACATATGTACAAGTGTGGCTAAATTTCTGTTTGTTTTTGAGAATGAATCTCCAAATAAGCTATTGAGTCATACATACTGTAAATATAAAACCCAGATTCAATTACAGTATTTCTTGGTTCTCTCAATGATAATGCTTAACTTTCATCACTGTGTTGTGAGCCTCAGGGAATGGGAACTGTGTTTTTTTATTTCCAGAAATTAACTTAGTGGCACAGGGTCACTTGGAGACCCTTTTCCCTCCTGATCCATTCTCAGACTATAGCCAGTGTGCTATTTAGACTAAATCTCCTTTTTACTACATAAAATCACTGTGTCTCTTCACTGACCTTAGAATAAAATCCAAGTTTTTTACTGTGACTTGCCTGGATCATTAATTTTTGTGCATTGTTTACTTTTCTACCTTTATCTCTTGCTTCTTGATCAGACTCTTCAAACTTTTTTGGTCTACCGGGACTGAACAGTTTGACTTTGAAGGCCAGTGGGATTTGCTTACAGAACTTTCAAGGGACTAGGGAAACATATTCTTGGAGGGCACAGACCAAACCTTGTGCACACCAGGACCCAGGAGAAAGGGCTGTGACCCCATAAGAGACCCCCGACTTGCCTGTTAGTTTCCAGGAATCTCCAGCAAAGGCACAGGTTGCAAGCAAAGTCTGATTCTGTAAAGAACAATATGGCATAGGAACCTGGAATGTTAGGTCCATGAATCAAGGTAAATTGGAAGTGCTCAAACAGGAGATGGCAAGAGTGAATATCAACATTTTAGGAATCAGTGAACTAAAGTGGACTGGAATGGGTGAATTTAATTCTGATGACCACTTATCTACTACTGTGAGCCATAGTGTTCAACACCATGCTTATTTAACTTATAGCAGAGTACATCATGCAGGATGCCAGACTGGATGAAGCACAAATTAGGATCAAGACTGCAGGGAGAACTATCAATAAACTTAAATATGCAGATGACACTACCCTTATGGCAGAAAGTGAAGAGGAAATAAAGAGCCTCTTGACGAAAGTGAAAGAGGAGAGTGAAATAGTTGGCTTAAAACTCAACATTCAAAAAACTAAGATCATGGCATCCGGTCCCATTACGTCATGTCAAATAGATGGGTAAACAGTGGAAACAGTGACAGACTTTATTTTCTTGGGCTCCAAAATCACTGCAGATGGTGACTGCAGCCATGAAATCAAAAGCTGCTTGCTCCTTGGAAGAAAAGCTATGACAAACCTAGACAGCATATTAAAAAGAAGAGACATTACTTTGCCAGCAAAGTTCTGTCTAGTAAAAGCTATGATTTTTTCAGTAGTTATGTATGGATATGAGAGTGGATCATAAAGAAAGGTGAGCATGGAAGAATTGCTGCTTTTGAACCATGGTGTTGGAGAAGACTCTTCAGAGTCCCTTGAATCACAAGGAGATCAAATCAGTCAATCCTATGAAATCAGTCCTGAATATTTATTGGAAGGCCTGAAGCTGAAGCTGAAGCTCCAACACTTTTCCCACCTGATGTGAAGAGCTGACTCATTGGAAAAGACCCTGATGCTGAAAAGATTGAAGGCAGGAGACGAGGACCACAGAAGATGAAATGATTTGATGGCATCACCAACTCGATGGACATGAATTTGAGCAAGCTCCGGGAGTTGGTGATGGACAGGGAAGCCTGACATGCTGCATTCCATGGTGTCACAAAGAGTTGGAAACAACTGAGCGACTGAACTGAACTGGATGGAACACCTTACAGTTCAGCCAAAGGCCCACACTGTTTCTTACCTCTGGGCACTGCCATATAGATGACCCTTTAAATATGAGCATTATCTTCTCTCATTTCACTCCTATTTTCCAATGTATTTTCTCTAAGTATGCCTTAGTTTTCAGCTTTTTAATTGTTGTTTTTTCTTCATACTTTCCCAAGTCCTCCAGTCTGGCTTAGAAACCTTTTAAAATACTCCCAGTGCATTCTTCTTCTCAGTTATTATAGTGTTTAACATACTGCTTTGCAATTTCCTGCTTAATTACATCACAGCATGTTCAATAGGACTTTTTGTTATGCAGGGATATCAGATAAATTCTTAAGTTGAAGAAGATCAGTACACCTGCATTCTAAAGATACCAGAAATCTGTTTCCAACCTTATCATGCTTTTCAGACTTTCCTGTAATCTCACTATCAACCCTACAAACATTTAACTAACCTGCCTAGAGAGGAGTCTAGACATACAGAGGAACTGGTTGCAAAGAAAGTCAATGAGGGATAATATGACGTAGACCCCAAGGAATTACTTTGGATTTTTATTTCTTATCTGGGAGAGAGGTAAAAGGGCATTCTCTCTCTCTCTTTTTTTGGCCAATTAAAAAAGTGTGATGTTTGAGTTTATGTGTCAACTTGGCTGGCCACAGTGCCCAGATATGTTGTCAAACATTATTATAAATATTTTTGTGAGGGTTTTTTTTTTATGAGATTAGCATTTAAATGGGTGGGTTTTGAGTAAACCAAATTGTCCTCTGTAATGTGAGTGAGTCTTACTAAATAAGTTGAAGGGCTGAATAGAAAGATAAACTGACCTTCTCCCAGCAAGAGGGAATTCTGCCAGCAGACAGCCTTCAGACTTGAACTGAAGCACTGGCCTTCCTGGGTCTCTAGCCTATTGACCTTTGGACCAGAACTGTACCATCAGCATTCCTGGGTCTCCAGACTGCCAACCCATGCTGCAGATTTTGGACTTGCTGGTAATACCATCAGAGAAGGCAATGGCAAACCACTCCAGTACTGTTGCCTGGAAAATCCTATGGACGGAGGAGCCTGGTAGATTTCAGTCCGTGGGGTCACGAAGAGTTGGACATGACTGAGCGACTTTACTTTCACTTTCCACTTTCATGCATTGAAGAAGGAAATGGCAACCCACTCCAGTGTTCTTGCCTGGAGAATCCCAGGGATGGGGGAGCCTGGTGGGCTGCCGTCTATGGGGTCGCACAGAGTCGGACACGACTGAAGCAACTTAGCAGCAGCAGGTGATACCATGCAAAGCCCTGTGGGGTTCCTGGGCACAAGGCCTTTCTGTATCCCCCATTTCTTTAATTATGGGAAACAGCCTTTATTCAGCCTCCATGACCTTCCCAGATTTCCAAGGGGTAGATTCAAGAAGTTGTTGATTAGAGAAGGGAGGGGATGTGAAACTAGGGACAAATAGTCAAGAGCAGCCTTCGGGCAAGGTCCCGTTTCCCCATGAACAAATACAGGCAACAATATATTTGAGCTATTTTGCAGACACTGAAATGCCCTCCAGGTGGGAGAAATTAATGATTAACAATGGTGTGCTGCCCACCAAGTACATAGACCACTCCACACCAGTTGAACCAGAAGGTTGATGATGCTGATTCCTACTTACCTCACCACCAACCCATCAGAAGAATGTCCACAAACTGATCCTCTTTGAACTATTACTATAAATATTCTTACTACTTTCCCCAAGTTTGGACACATGGTTTTGAGGGCATTAGCCCACTGTGGCCCCCTTTGTCTGGCAAAGCAATAAAGCTACACTTTTCTACCTCACCTAAAACTCTGTCTCCAAGATTCAAGTCAACACTGGTGTACAGAGAAGCTGAGCTTTTGGCATCCCCAACCTCCTTAATCACATGAAGCAATTACTTAAAATAGGTACATATAGATATATGTGTGTGTTGTTGTACAGTTGCTAAGTTGTGTCCAACTCCTTGTGACCCCACGGACTGCAGCATGCCAGACTTCCCTGTTCTTTACTATCTCTTGGAGTTTGCATAAACTCATGTTCATTGAGGCAGTGATGCCATCCAACCTTCTCACCCCCTTCTCTTCTTGCCCTCAATCTTTCCCAGCATTGGTGTCTTTTACAGTGAGTCGGCTCTTTGCATCAGGTAGTCAAAGTGTTGGAGCTTCAGCTTCAACATCAGTCCTTCCAATGAGTATTTAGGGTTGATTTCCTTTAGGATTGACTGGTTTGATCTCCTTACTGTCCAAGGGTCTCTCAAGAGTCTTCTCCAGCACCACAGTTCAAAAGCATCAAGTGTTTAGCATTCAGTCTTCTTTATGGTCCAACTCTCACATCCATACATGACTACTGGAAAAACCATATTTTTGATGATACAGACCTCTGTCACTAAAGTGATGCTTCTGCTCTTTAATATGCTTTCTACGTTTGTCAGCTTTTCTTCCAAGGAGCAAGCATCTTCTCATTTCATGGCTACCGTCACCATCCACAGTGATTTTGGAGCCCAAGAAAATAAAGTCTATCACTGTTTCCACTTTTCCCCCATCTATTTGCTGTGAAGTGTTGGGACTGGATGTCATGATCTTAATTTTTTGAATTTTGAGTTTTAAGCCAGCTTTTGAACTCTTCTTTCACTTCCTTCACTCTCTTTCACCCGTATCAAAGAGGTTCTTTAGTTCTTCGCTTTCTGCCATTAGAGTGGTATTATTTGCATATCTTAGGTTGCTGATATTTCTTCTGGCAATCTTGATTCCAGCTTGTGATTTATTCACCTGGCATTTCACATGATGTACTCTACATATAATTTAAATAAGCAGAGTGACGATATACAGCCTTGACGTATTCCTTTCCCTGTTTTGAACCAGTCCTTTGTTCCATGGCTGATTCTAACTGTTGCTTCTCGACCTGCATGCAGGTTTCTGAGGAGACAGGTAAGGTGGTCTGGTATTCCCATCTCTTTAAGAATTTTCCACAGTTTGTTGTGATCCATACAATCAGAGGCTTTAGCGTAGTCAGTGAAGCAGAAGTAGATGTGTGTGTGTGTGTGTGTGTGTATGTCACAATCAGCTATTAAGTCTATTTCTATGGAGAACCCTGATTAACACTATGATATATCAAGGTCTCACATGTATCTGGCAGCATAGGAGACAGATATTTCATTCATTGTTCAAGTGTTTGCTGTGCTTCAGTTGTGAGCTCACCCCAAAAGTAACAGAGTGGAGCACAGTGAGAGAGTCATTACCCAGAGATGTCCCATGGTTCCTGGAGATTAAGACCATTACTAAACAAAAGACCAACATGTACTGACTTCCTGGAGCATTCCAAAGGCAGTGTGTTTGTTGGCTGGAGTAGCCTGCTATGACAAGAGGAGTAGACAGGGCAGCAGTACTGCATGTGAAGCCCCTCCATTTGGTATGGTGAGTATGTATGGGGTTCCCGTGACCATGTAGACACTGTGGAAAAGAACCAGGTTCAAGAACTCCTTGAAAGCACCCTTCTCAAGGCATTATTCTAATGGAATAAGAAGATCCAGATAGTAGGAAGTAATGTGATAAACTATCAGGACACAGATCCTCACTCAATCTACACTTGTACATCCCTAAATGCCTGTCACACAGGATGCCTGCCATGCAGAGGTAGATCTTAACAGTGCCATCTAAACTATTTATTTATTTTTCTCTCTTTTTATTTTTCAAACTGAATGAACCAGAAGGACCATGATGAGAAGGAGGAAGAAAACACCCTCAACCCCCATAAGGTAGATCACTAGCCAAGGTCAGACTTGTCCAGTGGTATGATAGTATGACAGCTGTCTACTCTTGTGTTAGATACCATGAGGTTAGCCACCTGTGAAGTTCAGGGGCACAGTACACACAAGACTTCTCATCTCTTAAAATGTAACCAATTTTAAACTTAAGGGATTACCCAAACCACTCTCAATGTCAGTAATATGTTAGAAAGACTCAGGACTCACTGAAAGACATTAATAGTCACAGTTATAGCTTTTGTCCAGCTAAAGAATAATGGTTAGAATCAGCAATGAGAAAAAGGGCCTCAAGAAGAGGAAATATACCAAACGTGGAGATTCTGCCTCTTCCCATCGAGTCAGGACAACATTATTCTCTTGGCATTGATGTGTGACAGTAGGTGTGGAGTACTACCAGCCAGGGAATCTCACCTGAGCTATGTTTGGAATTTTAATTGGTGCTCCTTGGTTGACTGTGCACATGGCTAAATGTAATCTCCATCACCTCTCAAGGTAGAGTGGATACTGGGTGGCCCAAAGCCCCCATCATAAATCACTTGTTAGTCTGCTGGCCAAAGCCTCCAGGTAAATAAAGATAGTCTTCTGAGACATTATCTCCCGGATGAGACAAAGGCAATACCTCTCTCTTAGGGTAAGATTATATTCTTTACTACACAGATGTGAATTTTGATATAAGAGTTTCTGATTGGTGAATGGGGTATGTAGATAGAACATGTTTGAATAAAGGCATGCCTGGAAAGCAGTTTTTACATCTATTGAATTTAGAATTAAGACATACATGCATAACTGGATTATTCTCAACTAGAAATGAGCTCTGTGAAAACAGGGATGATATCTTTCTTGTCTCTGCAGCTCAGTACAGATACTATTAGTATAGGCTCTGAAGAAGTATTTGTCTAGTGAATGAATAAAAGAGGCTTCCATAGCTATTCAAATGGTAAAGAATCTGTCTGCAATGTGGGAGACCTGGGTTCAAGATCTCCTGGAGAAGAGAATGGCTACCCACTCCAGTAGTCTTGGGACTTCCCTAGTGGGAATGAATAAAGACCTATCATAAAACGCTAGGTAGACCATCACTGCCAAGCTATTCTGGTATGACGTAGGTACTCCTGATGATCATGATAAACTTATAAATGGTCAGAGCCTCAGTGACAAAGTCATTGCCTTCAGTCTAAATAGAATAAAGAGAAGGAAGACTATGGTATTCCATGCATTACCTTATTAGCCTTCTAGAGGTAGCAAAAATATTTAGGAGTAACTGCAGAGTTGCAGCAATTGCTTGTAAGTTTCAAGTGCAGTTTTGTCTCTTTTTTTTGCTTAAAATAATTTATGATCTGAGCCAAGCAGTTAATAACATAGGATTTATGTTTTGAAAGCTTCAAAAGACAGGTTATGATGCTCTGGAAGGATTCTTTAAGGAAAGCTTTAAGCCAGTATATGTGTGGTATGGCATGACAAATATCTTCCAAAGTACACAGAGTTCACCATTAGTTGCAATACTGATATATGGTAATATTGTTTGTGAAGTTTTAACAAAAATGATATTTTATGACTAAAATTCATGAATAATGCCTTTTCTTTTAAATAAACTTTTGATTTTAGAATAGTTTTACATTTATATAAAAGTTGTGAAGATTGTACAAAGAATTCCCATACACTTTGCATCATTTTCCCTTATTATTATGATCTTAGATTAATATGGCACACTCCTCATTAATGCACCAATATTGATATGTTAGTATTAATTAAAAAATTTATACTTTATTCAGATTTCCTTCAGTTTTATCTAATATTCATTTTTAGTTTCAGAATCCCACATTACATTTAATCATCACGTCTCTTGAGGCTCCTCTTGGCTGTGACAGTTTCTCAGACTTTCTTTTCTTTCCCTTTTTTTTTTTTTTTTAAATAGCTTCGACATTATGGTCCAATTATTTTGTAGAATGTCTCTCATCAAAAAAACAAAAAACACCATTTTTCTGATATTTTCTCATGATTAAACTATGGATAGGCATTTTTGGGAGAAAGACCGCAGAGCTTAAGTGTGATTTTCATCACATCACAAAAAGGGTGCATGCTATCTGCGTAACTTATCACTGTTGACTTTTGTGACCTTGAACACTGACTTACAATGAGGATGGAAAGAAAGTCACTGTGTGGTGCACACTCAAGGAGTGACTTGTTTTTCACCTCTTAGAAGGTGGATTATCTACATAAATAATTGGGGATTTTTCTAGATGAGATATTTGTCTATATTCTTCCTTATAGTTAGTTAATTTTTTTAAAGTGCCTATTGAATTTGTTACAACATTGCATCTGTTTTATGTTTTGTTTTTGTTTGAGGCATATGAGATCTTAGCTCCCCCACCAGGGATCAAAACCTGCACCCCCTGCATTGGAAGGCCAAGTCTTAACCCCTGGACCAGCAGGAAAGTCCCTCAATTATTTATTAGTATCAGTATAAGCTCATGGATATTTTATTACACATTAAGTTATAATCCAATCCTACTTTGTTGCTCTAATTGTTTTATATTTGGAAATAGCAACCTCTTTCAGTTGCCTTCCACGTCCATTTGACATCTCTAACATGATGTTTTTTTGTTGTTGTTGTTGAGCACTTCCTGAAATTTTGGCAGTACAAGAAATTCCATGGTCATCTTATATATTTATTGCGCCAGCTCTGGAGCAACAGGAAGCCCTAGTGGTTTATTGGAGAGTAGTATTAGAAACCAAGTCTTTTGTGCTAGGTGTTATTTTATTCTAATTTGTTCACTTCAGTTTCAGTTCAGTCACTCAGTTGTGTCTGATTCTTTGCGACCCCATGAATTACAGCACGCCAGGCCTCCCTGTCCACCACCAACTCCCGGAGTTCACTGAAACTCACGTCCATCAAGTCGGTGATGCCTGCCAGCCATCTCATCCTCTGTCATCCCCTTTTCCTCCTGCCCGCAATCCCTCCCAGCATCAGAGTCTTCTCCAATGAGTCAACTCTTCACATGAGGTGGCCAAAGTACTGGAGTTTCAGCTTTAGCATCATTCCTTCCAAAGAACACCCAGGACTGATCTCCTTTAGAATGGACTGGTTGGATCTCCTTGCAGTCTAAGGGACTCTCAAGAGTCTTCTCCAACACCACAGTTGAAAAGCATCAATTCTTCGGCACTCAGCCTTCTTCACAGTCCAACTCTCACATCCGTACATGACTACTGGAAAAACCATAGCCTTGACTAGACGGACGTGCAAGGAAATACACACAGACATGCAATAACCTCTTTATATATACATATCTATAAATATTTTTTTGTGTATCCAACTTCTATTCATATTAGGCCAAAGATGAGTTTGTCATATATTCAACACTAATCAATCCATTACATGTTTTGCTCAAGCCTTCTCTCCTTGCTTATAATCTCCCACTCCAAACTGAGAAACATGACTTACCTGCTGCCATCTATTTACTTAATTGTCCAATTCCAGTACTGTGGTTTTGGAATTGCTAACTCATACACCCATGGGAACAACTGTATTTATTAGATTATAGGACTTGTATATATACTCGTTATACCTATTTTCTTATAATTGCTACACTTCTACAAAGTTAAAAAGGTCAGCATGTTTTCCCTCAACCTCTTGAGTGAGATTATTTCATACATGTGTGATAGGATTACATTTGTTAGACAGTTAAAGTAGGGAAAATGGAGTCCAAAATGGCAGCCAGAGGAGGTGGCTAAAAGAACCACACAGAGGACATATAAAGAAAAGAAAAAACCCGAGAATAAGGAAAACTGTATATCAGAAGTGAAGACTTCTGGCCAGAAAATGCACCCAACATAGCCCCTGCCCTGATTGATCTCAAGATCATGCCTCATTTGCATTGGATGCAACAAGTCAGGTCCCATGGACTGCCCAGGGGAGAGAACAAAGGATGTAAAAAGGGAAACTTAAAACCGGGTGGGACCACTCATGCTGGTGTTGGTCTGCTCTCACCTCTGGAGAATATACTGCTTACTGCTTGCTCAATAAACCTTGCCTGCCTGAGCTGTTCTGGTCTGCCATTTCATTTCTTTGCTACAGCACGACAAGAACCAAGGGAGAGAAAATTGGCCTAACAGATCCTTTTGTTATAGTTCATCCTGGAATACCAGGAATTTCTAAATGAGTTTGCCTATGTTGTGTACATAACATTGTACTATTTGTGCTTTAAATTTCTAAGGGTTTTACAAATGCCTAGTATCATATAACCAATATTACAATATAATACAGAATAGTTTACTCCCCCACCACCCCCTGCCAAATCCCATGTGCTTCACTTACTCAATCTTCCTCTTCCCCCAACTCTTATTTCATCTATGTTTAAGCCAGTTCTGTTTTATTTTTCCATAATGCCATATAAATGGGATTATATAGTTTGTAGTCTAATCAGACTTGCTTCTTCTACCTAGAAATATCTATTTAAGGGTTGTTGTTGTTCAGTTGCTCAGTCATGTCCAACTCTTTGCAGCCACATGGACTGCAGCATGTTAGGCTTCCATGTTCTTCACCATCTCCTGAAGCATGCTCAAATTCATGTCCATTGAGTTGGTGATGCCATCCAACCATTTCATCCTCTGTTGTCCTGTTCTCCTCTTGCCTTCAATCTTTCCCAGCATTAGGGTCTTTTCTAATGAGTTGACTCTTTGCATCAGGTGGCCAAAGTATTGGAGCTTCAGCTTCAGCATTAGTCCTTCCAATGAATATTCAGAGCTGATTTCCTTTAGGATTGACTGGTTGGATCTCCTTACTGTCCAAGGGACTCTCGAGAGTCTTCAACACCACAATTCAAAAGCATCAGTCCTTCAGCACTCAGCCTTCTTTATTGTCCAACTCTCATATCTATACATGACTCCTGGAAAAACCAGAGGTTTGACTAGACGGACCTTTGTTGGCAAAGTAATGTCTCTGCTTGTCATAGCTCTTCTTCCAAGGAATAAGCATCTTTTAATTTCATGGCTGCAGTCACCATCTGCAGTGATTTTGGAGCCCAAGAAAATAAAGTCTGTCACTGTTTCCAATGTTTCCCAATCTATGTGCCATGAAGTGATGGGACTGGATGCCATGATCTTAGTTCTTTGAATGTTGAGGTTTTTTTTCCCTTCAATTTATTTTTCTTTTGTTAGTTAATTTATTTTAATTGGAGGCTAATTACTTTACAATATTGTGGTGTTTTTTCCCATATATCAACATGAATCAGCCACAGGTATACATGTGTCCCCCCATCCTGAACCCTCCTCCCACTTCCATCCCTACCCTATCTCTCTGGGTTGTCCCAGAGCATCAGCTTTGAGTGCCCTGTTTCATGCATCAAACTTGCACTAGTCATCTATTTTACATATGCTAATATACATGTTTCAATGCTATTCTCTCAAATCATCCCACCCTCGCCTTCTCCCACATAGTCCAAAAGACTTTTCTTTACATCTTGCTGTCTGGCTGTCTTGCATATAAGATCGTCATTACCATCTGTCTAAATTCCATATATATGCATTAATATACTGTATTGATGTTTCTCTTTCTGACTTACTTCACTCTGTATAATAGGTGGCAGTTTCATCCACCTCATTAGAACTGACTCAAATGTGTACTTTATTTGTAGCTGAGTAATATTGCAGCCAGAGAAGGCAATGGCACCCCACTCCAGTACTTTTGCCTGGAAAATCCCATGGATGGAGGAGCCTGGTAGGCTGCAATCCATGGGCTCGCTAAGAGTCGGACACGACTGAGTGACTTCCATTTCACTTTTCACTTTCACGCACTGGAGAAAGAGATGGCAACCCACTCCAGTGTTCTTGCCTGGGGAATCCCAGGGACGGGGGAGCCTGGTGGCTGCTGTCTATGGGGTCGCACAGAGTTGGACACGACTGAAGTGACTTAGCATAGCATAGCAATATTGCAGCCATGAAATTAAAAGACGTTTACTCCTTGGAAGGAAAGTTATGACCAACCTAGATAGCATATTGAAAAGCAGAGACATTACTTTGCCAACAAAGGTCCGTCTAATCAAGGCTATGGTTTTTCCAGTGGTCATGTATGGATGTGAGAGTTGGACTGTGAAGAAGGCTGAGCACCGAAGAATTGATGCTTTTGAACTGTGGTGTTGGAGAAGACTCTTGAGAGTCCCTTGGACTGCAAGGAGATCCAACCAGTCCATTCTGAAGGAGATCAGCCCTGGGATTTCTTTGGAAGGAATGACGCTAAAGCTGAAACTCCAGTACTTTGGCCACCTCATGCGAAGAGTTGACTCATTGGAGAAGACTCTGATGCTGGGAGGGATTGGGGGCAGGAGGAGAAGGGGACGCCAGAGGATGAGATGGCTGGATGGCATCACTGACTCAATGGACATGAGTCTGAGTGAACTCCAGGAGTTGGTGATGGACAGGGAGGCCTGGCGTGCTGCGATTCATGGGGTCGCAAAGGGTCAGACACGACTGAGTGACTGAACTGAACTGAATATTCCATTGTGAATATGTACCACAACTTCCTTATCCATGGACATTTAGGTTGTTTCCATGTCCTAGCTATTGTAAACAGAGCTGCAATGAACACTGGGATATGTGTGTCTCTTTCAGTTCTGGTTTCCTCAGTTTGTATGCTCAGCAGTGGGATTGCTGAGTCATATGGCAGTTCCATTTCCAGTTTTTTAAGGTTTAATCTCCACACTGTTTTCCATAGTGGCTCTACTAGTTTGCACTCCCACCAACAGTGTAGGAGGGTTCCTTTTTCTTCACAGCCTCTCTGGTATTTATTGTTTGTAGATTTTTTGATAGCAGCCATTCAGACCTGCATGAGATGGTACCTCATTGTGGTTTTGATTTGCATTTCTCTGATAATGAGTGATGTTGAGCATCTTTTCATATGTTTGTTAGCCATTTGTATGTCTTTGGAGAAATGTCTGTTTAGTTCGTTGGCCCACTTTTTGATTGGGTCGTTTACTTTTCTAATATTGAGCTGCATGACCTGCTTGTATATTTTGGAGATTAATTCTTTGTCGATTGTTTTGTTTGCTATTATTATTCTCCCATTCTGAAGGCTGTCTTTTCATCTTGTTTATAGTTTCCTTTGTTGTGCAAAAGCTTTATGTTTAATTAGGTCCCATTTGTTTATTTTTGTTTTTATTTCCATTACTCTGACAGGTGGGTCATAGAGGATCTTGCTGTGATTTATATAAGAGAATGTTCTGCCTATGTTTTCCTCTAAGAGTTTTATAGTTTATGACCTTACATTTAGATCTTTAATCCATTTTAAGTTTATTTTTGTGTATTATGTTAGAAAGTGTCTAGTTTCATTCTTTTACAGGTGGTTGACCAGTTTTCCCAGCTCTCATATCTATACATGACTTACTTGTTAAAGAGATTGTTTTTTCTCCATAGTATATTTTTGCCTCCTTTGTCAATGATAAGGTGTCCATAGGTGCATGGATTTATCTCTGGGTTTTGTGATTTGTTCCATTGATTGATATTTTTTTTTAATTTAAATTTATTTATTTTAATTAGAGGCTAATTACTTTACAATATTGTATTGGTTTTCGGTCTTTGTGCCAGTACCATACTGTCTTGATGACTGTAGCTTTGTAATATAGTTTGAAGTCAGGAAGCTTGATTCTTCCAGTTCCATTCTTTATCTAGATTGCTTTGGCTATTTGAGATTTTTTTTGTGCTTCCATAGAAATTGTGAAATTATTTGTTCTAGTTATGTGAAAAATATTGCTTGTAATTTGATAGGGATTGCATTGAATCTATAGATTGCTTTGTGTGGTTTACTCATTTTCACTCTATTGATTCTTCCAATCCGTGAACATGGTATATTTCTCCATCTATTCGTGTCCTCTTTGATTTCTTTCATCAGTGTTTTATAGTTTTATATACATAGGTCTTTTGTTTCTTTAGGTAAATTTATTCCTCAGTATTTTATTCTTTTCATTGCAATGGTGAATTGGATTGTTTCCTTAATTTCTATTTCTGTTATTTCATTGTTAGTGTATAGAAATGCAAGAAATTTCTGTGTATGTATTTTATATCCTGCAGCTTTACTATATTCATTAATTAGCTCTAGTAATATTCTGGTGGTGTCTTTTGGGTTTTCTATGTAGAGGACATGTCATCTGCAAACAGTGAGAGTTTTACTTCTTTTCCAATCTGATTTCCTTTTATTTCTTTTTCTTCTCTGATTGCTATGGCTAGGACTTACAAAACTACATTGAATAGTAGTGGTGAGTGTGGGCACCCTTGTCTTATTCCTGATTTTAGAGGTAATCCTTTCAATTGTTTGCCATTGAGGATAATGTTTGCTGTGAGTTTGTCATATATGGCTTTTATTATGTTGAGGTATGTTCCTTTCATGCCTGCTCTGAAGAGTTTTTTTTTTTTTTTTTTAAATCATAAATGGGTATTGAATTTTGTCAAAGGCTTTCTCTGCATCTATTCGGATAATCATATGGCTTTTATCTATCAATTTTTTAATATGGTGTATCACACTGATTTGTGAATATTGAAGAATCCTTGCATCCCTGGGATAAAGCCCACTTGGCCATGATGTATAATCTTTTTAAGATGTTGTTGGATTCTGTTTGCTAGAATTCTGTTAAGGATATTTGCATCTATGTTCATCAGTGATATTTGCATGTAGTTTTCTTTTTTTGTAGCATCTTTTTCTGATTTTGGTATTAGGATGATGGTGGCCTCATAGAGTGAGTCTTGGAGTTTACCTTCCTCTGCCATTTTCTGGAAGAGTTTAAGTAGGATAGGTGTTAGCTCATCTCTAAATTTTTGATAGAATTCACCTCTGAAGCCATGTGGTCCTGGGTTTTTGTTTGTTGGAAGATTTTTGATTACAGTTTTGATTTCTGTGCTTGTGATAGGTGTGTTAAGATTTTTGTTTCTTCCTGGTTCAGTTTAGGAAGGTTATACTTTTCTAAGAATTTTTTCATTTCTTCTAAGTTGTCAATTTTATTGGCATATAATTGCTGATAGTATACTCTTATGATCTTTTGTTTCTCTGTCTTATCTGTTGTGATTTCTCTATTTTCATTTCTAATGTTATTGATTTGATTCTTCTCCCTTTTTCTCTTGATGAGAGAAAATGGCTAATGGTTTGTCTATTTTATTCATGTTCTCAAAGAACCAGCTTTCAGTTTTGTTGATTTGTGCTATATTCTACTTCATTTCTTTTTCATTTATTTCTGTTTTGATTTTTATGATATCTTTCCTTCTACTAACTTTGGGGTTCTTTTGTTCTTTTTCTAGTTGCTTTAGGTGTAAAGTTTGGTTGTTTATTTGATGTTTCTCTACTTTCTTTAGATAGGCTTATATTGCTATGAGCTTCCCTCTTAGCACTGCTTTTACTGAATCCCATCGGTTTTGGGTTGTTGTGTTTTCATTTTCATTTGTTTCTATGCATATTTTGATTTCCTTTTTGATTTCTTCCATGATCTGTTGGTTAATTAGGACTGAGTTACCTTCTATATGTTTGCATTTTTAATAGTTTTTCTTCCTGTTGCTGCTGCTGCTGCTGCTAAGTCGTGTCAGTTGTGTCCGACTCTGTAGGACCCCCATAGACGGCAGCCCACCAGGATCCCCTATCCCTGCGATTCTCCAGGCAAGAACACTGGAGTGGGTTGCCATTTCCTCTCCAATGCATGAAAGTGAAAAGTAAAAGTGAAGTCGCTCAGTCGTGTCCGACTCTTAGAGACCCCATGGACTGCAGCCTACCAGGCTCCTCCATCCATGGGATTTTCCAGGCAAGAGTACTGGAATGGGTAGACAGTGCCTTCTAATCTTACCACATTTGATCAGAAAAGATTCTTGGAATGATTTCAGCTTTTAAAATTTACCATGGCTAGACTTATGACTTAGAATGTGATCTATCCTGGAGAATGTTCTGTGTGCACTTGAGAAAAAGGTGAAATCCATTGTTTTGGGGTAACATGCCCTATGGATATCAATTAGGTCTGACTGGTTTGTTGGATCATTTAAAGCTTGTGTTTTCTTGCTACTTTTCTGCTTCATTGATCTATCCATAGGTGTGAGGGGGTATTAAAGTCCCCCACTATTGTTGTGTTATTGCTAATTTCCTGTTCCATATTTGTTAGCATTTGCCTTATGTATTGAGGTGTTCCTATTTTGGGTGCATATATATTTGTAATTGTTATATCTTCTTCTTGGATTGATCCTTTGATCATTATGTAGTGTCCTTCTTTGTCTCTTATCACAGTCTTTATTTCAAAGTCTATTTTATCTGATATGAATATTGCTACTCCTGCTTTCTTATGGTCATTTGCATGAAATCTTTTTCCAGCCCCCCACTTTCAGTCTTTATGTGTCCCTAGGTTTTAGGTGGGTCTCTTGTAGACAGCATATACATGGGTCTTGTTTTTGTATCCATTTGATCAGTCTTTGTCTTTTGATTGGAGCATTTAACCCATTACATTTAAGGCAATTATTGATAAGTATAATCCTGTTACCATTTGCTTTGTTGTTTTGGCTTTGTTTTTATAAATCTTTTCTGTTTCCTGTCTAGAGAAGTTCCTTTAGCATTTGTTGAAGAGCTGGTTTGTTGGTGTTGAATTCTCTTAGCTTTTGTTTGTCTGTAAAGCTTTTGCTTTCTCCTTCATATTTGAATGAGATCCTTGCTGGCTAGAGTAATCTTAGTTGTAGGTTTTTCTCTTTCATTGTTTTAAGTATGTCCTGCCCTTCCCTTCTGGCCTGAAGAGTTTCTATTGAAAGATCACCTGTTATCCTTATGGGGATCCCCTTGTGTGTTATTTGTTGCTTTTCCCTTGCTGCTTTTAACATTTTTTGTGTGTGTGTTTGATCTTTGTTAGTTTGATTAATATGTCTCTTGTGGTGTTTTGCCTTGGGTTTATTCTGTTTGGGACTCTCTGGGTTTCTTAGACTTGGGTGGCTATTTCCTTCCCCATTTTAGGGAAGTTTTCGACTATTATCTCCTCAAGTATTTTCTCATGACTTTTCTTTTTGTCTTCTTCTTTTGGCACATCTATGATTGGAATGTTGGGGTGTTTAACATTGTCCCAAAGATCTCTGAGGTTGTCCTCATTTCTTTTAATTCTTTTTTCTTTTTTCCTCTCTGCTTCATATATTTCCACCATTCTATCTTCCACCTATCTTATCCTATCTTCTGCCTCAGTTATTCTACTGTTGGTTCCCTCCAAAGTGCTTTTAATCTCAGTTACTGCACTGTTTGTTATCAATTGAATTTTCTTTGTTTCTTCTAGGTCTTTGTTAAACATTTCTTGCATTGTCTTAATCTTTGTCTGTGATCTATTTGTCTGTAATTCCATTTTGTCTTCAAGATTTTGGATCATCTTTACTGTCAGTATTCTCAATTCTTTTTCAGGTAGACTCCCTAGCTCCTCCTCTTTTGTTTGGTTTGTGGGTTTTTATCCAGTTCCTTCACCTGCTGAATATTTCTCTGACTTTTCATTTTTTTTAGATTGCTGTGTTTTGAGTGCCCATTCTGTAGACTGGAAGTTCATGCATCCTCTTAATTATGGAATGTGCTCCCTATGGGTGGGATTGAACCAGTGGTTTGTCAAGGTTTCCTGGTTGGGGGTGCTTGCATCTGTGTTTTGGTGTGTGGAGCTGGATCTCTTCTCTCTGGAGTGAAATGAAGTGTCCAGTAGTGAATTTTGGGGAGTCTATGGGTTTGGGATGGCTTTGGGCAGCCCATATTTTAATGTTCAGGGTCATGTTCCTGTTTTGCTGGAAAATTTTCATGGTGTCTCTTGCATTGAACTTGTTGGCTCCTGGGTATAAGTTGGTTTCAATGTTGGTATGAAGACTTTTGGGTGAGCTCTTGTCTATTAATGTTCCCTGGTTTCAGGAGTTCTCTGATATTCTAAAGTTCTGGGTTTAAGCCTCCTGCTTTTGGCTTTTGGGCCTTCTTTTACAGTAGCCTTAAGGCTTCTCCATCCATACAGCACAGAAGATAAAGCCCCTAGGTTAATGATGAAAGAATTCTCCACAGCCAGGAACACCTAGAGAGATTCCCTGAGTTGTATAGAGAAGAGAAGAGGGAGGATGGACATAGAGGTGACCAGGAGGAAAAAAGGAGTCGTCAAAAGGGGATAGAACAATCTAGCCAGTAGTCAAACCCCTAAGTGCTCTCTACAGCCCAGAACACCCAGGGAGATTCACAGAGTTATGTAGAAAGAGAAGAGGGAGAAGGGGGATAGAGGTGACCTGGAGAAGAAAAGGGAGAGTCAAAAGGGGAGAGAGTATTCAAGCCAGTAATCAAATCCCTGAGTGAAAATGGATACTGAAGATTAGATTCTTGAAGGTACAAAATTGATAACAAATATCAAATACCTAATATTAAAAACCTAAAATAGAGGTTAGACCCTCAAAAATACAGTATAAAATTTACAAAACAAAATTAATCACAAAAATTGAAATATATGGAATTTGTTTTCAAAAAATAGGGTGTTTTTTATTTTTTTTGGAAATGTAGTAGTAGACTATAAAGATGAAAGTTAAAGAAGTCATAAAGAACTAAATTGTTTTTTTAAATTAAAAAGTGATAATAGTAAAATTATCTCTAGGAATTTCTTTGGAGCTGTTTTGGGCAGTGTGGGTTCAGTTCGATGTCAGATTGTCCCTTGTTCCAGCCTGTACTTGTTCTCAAGTTCTATAGGTGCCCCTCAAATGCACAGTCTCAGCATTAACTGCAGGGTTTTAATCTGTTATACCTGTTACTTCCAGAGTGGTTTCCTCTTTGTTTTTTTTTTTGGCTCCCTCTGACTGCAAGTCTCTTCAGTGTCTAATTTCCACCCTGACACAAGGGGGCAAAGGTGGCCACTTATTTAGGCTCACTTGTTCAGTTGTGTTGTGGGGAGGCAGGAACACTGTAAACAAATACCACTGGCATGCATGGGGAGTTCTCATAGTGGATGGACCACACTGGGTTTGCCACAGGCAAATTGCCACTGCCAAGGCAGTGTGTATTTCCTGGGTCCACACTGCTCAGGCTCCAGGGTTCTCTGCAAGGGTACTGTCCCAAGTGGGCCCTGCATTTCATGCACATCCCAGGTCTAAGTGACTCAGGTTCTTGGTTCTCCTCAGGGGCACAGACCGGATTGGCTGTGCATTTTGTGCCCTTCCCAGGATGGAGCATCTCAGGTGACCTGGTGCTTGGTGAGTGCACTGTCTCAGGTGGGCTGTGCATCTTATACACCTCCCCAGTCCCAGCTGCTTGGTCTCCCAGGTGTGCTATGAGAGCACAGTTCCAGGTGTGCTGTGTGTCTCCTCTGGGGAGCTGATCTCAGGCTGTGACACTCCTGGCTGATGTGAACTGTTCAGGATCCCAGGAAAACGTGATTAGCAGCTGGGAACCTGCTCACAGTTTGGTGGAAGATGGGGTCTCTGGGGCCGAGATTGCAGCAGCCCCTTTCCTTCCAGCACTGGCTGTCACACACCTGCCTCTCTGCCTCTGGGGAGAGAGGGCCCTTTATGGCAGTTCTCCTTTGGTATTCACTTAATCCTTTGTTCTGTGAGTGCACCAGGGGTCACTGTGTGGTGTTAGAGCCTTTCATGTGGTGTTAGAGCCTAAGGACCAATGATGCAGCCTGCTCCTCCCCGCCCAGCCCCCACTCTCTGGTGGTGGACACATCTGTGCCTCTTCTCTGTCTCTGCTTGTAGTTGCGGTGAGCTGCACATTCTGTAGAGTTTTTTCCTTCTCCTGGTTATGTTGCCCTCTGAGATTCCAAAATTCCCCATAGACATGCCTGTGAGAGGGTTTTCTACTGTGTGAAAACGTCTCCTCCTTCATGACTCCCTCTCCAGGATGGGTCTCCATCCCTAAATCTTTTGTCTTTGTTTCCATCTTTTATATTTTGTCCTATCTCCTTTTGAAGAGATTGGACTGCCTTTGTAGGTGTCTGATGTCCCCTGCCAGTGTTTAGAAGTTGTTTTGTGGAAGTTGCTCAACATTCAAATGATCGTTTGATGAATTTGTGGCGGAGAAAGTGGTCTCCTTGTCCTATTCCTCCACCATCTTGGGAAATGAATGTTGAGTTTTAATCTAGCCTTTTCACTCTCCTCTTTCACCTTCATCAAGAGACTCTTTAGTTCCTCTTCACTTTCTGCCATAAGGGTGGTATTATCTGCATATTGGAGGTTACTGATATTTCTCCTGGTAATCTTGATTTGGCTTCCATCCAGCCCAGCATTTCACATGATGTACTCTGCACTTAAGTTAAATAAGCAAGATTACAATATACAGCCTTGATGTATTCCTTTTCCAATTTGGTACCAATCCATTGTTCCATGTCCAATTCTAACTGTTACTGCTTGACCTGCATACAGATTTCTCAGGAAGCAGGTAAGGGGGTCTGGTATTTCCATCTCATTAAGAATTTTCCACAGTTTGTTGTGATCCACACAGTCAAAGGCTTTAGCATAGCCAGTGAAGCAGAAGTAGATGTTTTTCTAGAATCCTCTTGCTTTTTCTATGATACAATGGATGTTGGTAATTTGATCTCTGGTTCCTCTGCTTTTTCTAAATCCAGCTTGAATATCTGGAGTTTCTTGGTTCATGTACTGTTGAAGCCTAATTTGGAGAATTTTGAGCATTATTTTGCTAGCATGTGAGATGAGTGCAATTGTGTGATAATTTGAACATTCTTTGGCATTGCCTTTCTTTGGGATTGGAATGAAAAGCAACCTTTTCCAGTCCTGTGGCCACTGCTGAGTTTTCCAAATTAGCTGATACATTGAGTGTAGCACTTTCACAGCATCGTCTTTTAGGATTTGAAATAACTCAGCTGGAATTCCATCACCTCCATTAGCTTTGCTCGTAGTGATGCTTCCTAAGGCCCGCTTGGCCTCTCATTCCAATATGTCTGGGTCTAGGTGATTGATCACACCATTGTGATTATCTGGGTCATTAAGTTTCTTTTTTTTTTTTTTTTTTTTTAATAGTTCTTCTGTGTATTCTTGCCACCTCTTATTATTATCTTCTGTTTCTGTTGGGTCCACACCATTTCTGTCCTCTATTGTGCCCATCTTTGCATGAAATATTCCCTTGGTATCTAATTTTCTTGAAGGGATCTCTAGTCTTTCCCATTCTATTGTTTTCCTCTATTTCTTTGGATTGATCACTTAGGAACGCTTTCTTACCTCTCCTTGCTATTTTTTGGAACTCTCCATTCAGATGGGTATATCTTTTGTTTTCTCCTTTACCTTTCACTTTTCTTTTTTCAGTGATTTCCAAGGCCTCCTGAGACATTTTGCCTTTTTAATTTTCTTTTGGATGCTATTTCATATTTAATAGTACTCCCTTTTTATGTATTTATTCCACACAAAGTCTCTAGATTTTATTCTATCTGTATTTAGGAAGAAATTTTATATTAGGGGACATAAACTAGCTCAAAGAAATGTAAAATACTGTGAGATTCAGCCTATGCTGACTTTCTTCTCTTTGCCATTGCAAGTCTACTTTTCACATTTCTTCCTTGTATTCTAATCCTGTAAAGCTGACTTTTGTGAAATTAATTGATGGGCTCCTTTGTCCTCTGATTTTGATTAGATTAAGCCAATGGGGATATAAGGGTGATCTGTTTGGGACTTCTGTCACTCCATTGATCGCCAGTGTTGATTCAGCTGATCTGGCTGCCTAGGTGGGTGTCCCCTCCCTCCCTCACCACTCCATGTGCATCCTTCCTGAAGCTGCATGCTCAGTCAAAGAGGACGACCATCCCCAATAGAGGAGGACTGGTCTTCAGTCAAGGGTATATGAGTAGCTGCACTCCCCTGCTTGTGCCTCCAAAGAAGCTCTCAAGATTAAGCCAATGGATATTCCTGCAGAAGATAAAGTTGGAGAGCAAAGCTATGATTTTATACCCTTTTTTCCTCTCTGCTTAGCAAGCATCCTGGTTACATGTCTTAAAGGTCACAGTTCTATTCAAGGTGGAGCTGACCACAGAATTTGTCATTCTGGTTTCTAGTAATCATCTTATTCCCTTTTCTCCTTGGACCTAATGGTAGTAAGAAGATAATGGTATTGCATTAGCTCTTCTGGTGTCCCTAAATCCATGCCCAACCTTTTGTAAATAATGAGTGATATACATGAGATTTTGCTTAGTCTGACTCTCTGCAATCCCATGGACTGTCACTTGACAGGCTCCTCTGTCCATGGAACATTCCAGTCTAGAAAACTGGATCAGGTTTCAATTTCCTACTCCAGGGGATCTTCCTGATGCAGAGATTGAACCCACATCTCTTGCATAGTCAGGTAGATTCTTTAGTGCTAGCCACCTGGGAATAAATCCTTTATTAAATTCTTTTTGAATCATGCTATTTTGAAACTACCATATCATTACTTTTGGGATCCTAACTGATATGTAACCTGATCCAGGCTTTTTTTCATGAACACTCAGACTTGACTTCATTAAACATACCTCCTGAAAAAATATAGGAAGATACCGTGTTTTACCCCATACAGCTATGCATGGACTTCACTTCCTCCTTCCTGCACGCAGAGATTCAGGATCAGGGCACTAGAATACTAAAGTCCCACCTCAGGCTTTGTCCTTGTAGCACCTTGGTTAAAGTTACTCACCAGTTCTCTGTCATTTTTTTCCCCCTCTGATTTTTAATGAGAGAAATTCCTTCGTGCTTGAGGCATATTTTAAATCCTCAGGATTAAATATCATGAATGGCTGAGGTTCTTGTCCAATTAATAGATTTGAATTATATATAAAAAAAAACTTAATAGGTAAAGGATAGAATATCTAGCTTGCTATTCTCTGCCTTAAGATTTGAATTGCCTATCTCTGTAGCCAGGGAATATAAACCCATACTCAAAATTTTTACTTATCTCAGTAAAGTCAAATCACTATCTACTCCACAGTAGAAGGCTTCCAATGAAATAGACCTGCCAAGAGTTGGTTGAATCATCTTTTCCTCATAGGTGTCATATCAAGTGCTCAGCTTAATTTTTCCCTGTTGGAATGTTGGGCAGTAGCAATATTTAGACAAGGCTTTGTTATGAGGAGCAGTGCTGTGAAGCCCATGGATAGCTTCTTTCTTCACCATCATGGTCCTGCTATTCACTGGTCATTATTCAAACACTACGGTGGCTGAAGAGTAGTACTCCATAGGAGAGAGCATCAGGTTGACTTTGTTGGAGAGAGCTTTCATTATAATTGATTTCTTTTCTTCATAGAATTAACACAAGACACACAGATCTGCATATTTTGTGCTCATTTTCATCATACACATTTACCCTAAAACTTTTTACCCCATAATTTTCAGCCTTTTTTTTTTTTTTTTTTTTTTTTTATCAAGTCCTGGTTAGCTGGACAAGCCATTCACCTCTGCCCAGATTAAATATTTATACTTCTGGCTACCTTACTCTCTGCATTTGAAATTAATATTTAAGTGTCTTCCCACTGGAGCTCTGCCCACAAGGGAGATTCTTATTTACCCCACAGACTCTTCACATGATGTCTTCACATATCAAGACTACTTCTAGCATCACTGGGCTCCTGAATCCAGGCAGCTTCCTTGAGCTTCAGACTCCTCTATTATTGTGGGCAATTCTTTAATTTTTAGCTTTCAAATTCACTATGTGTGCTCTGTGATGACCTAGAGGTGTGGGATGGGGGTGAGGTGGGAGGGAGGCTCAAGAAGGAGGGGACATATGTATACTTATAGCTGATTCATTCTGTTGTACAGCAGAAACTAACATAGCAGTGTAAAATAACTATACTTCAAGTAAAAAATTAAACAAACAAACAAACAAACAAATTCACCATATAAAATGGGTAAAGCAACTGTCTCTCAAAATCCAAATTAATACGGTTTCCAAATCCCATTACATTGTGTTTACATTGATTACATTGTGCTATGCCTCTTTTTGAGTTGTAGAAAGTTTGAATTATATCAATTTACCTTTTACTTGCCTGTGGCTCAGATGGTAAAGAATCTGCCTGCAATGCAGGAGAGCCGGGTTCAATCCCTGGTTCAGAAAGATCCTCTGGAGAAGAAAACGGCAATCCACTCCAGTATTCTTGCCTGGAGAATCCCATGGACAGAAGAGCCTGGTAGGCCACAGTCAATGGGGTTGCAAAGAGTTGGACACAATTGAGTGACTAACACTAATACTACTTCCTTTTACTTTAGATATAGTGTCTTATGCTTCAGGCCATTGTAATTCTAAAATCTAAACTGATATTGTAGGCTCCTGAAGGTTTGTGGCATTAAGTTTTTTTACCCTTCTTCATGTACAGTGTCTTATTAGGACAGTACTATTGGTATGGTGTCAATATAGTGGGCATAGTGTGTGAAACCTTTCACTTTTCACTTTCATGCATTGAGGAAGGAAATGGCAACCCACTCCAGTGTTCTTGCCTGGAGAATCCCAGGGACGGGGCAGCCTGATGGGCTGCCGTCTATGGGGTCATACAGAGTTGGACACGACTGAAGCGACTTAGCAGCAGCAGCAGCAGTGTGTGAAACTAAAAGAGAGCATTCCTGCAGACCATACTGTGACAAAGAACCATAGTTAACATAGCCCTAAGGCATTTCTGTGAATGTGTAAGGCTATCCTTGCTGTGTAAATGGGAATTTATTCCAATCCTCACTTTTGCTGTGCATCAGGAAAATGACATTGGTCATGTTAATATCACTACTAAGTATGATCTGTTGATGTGCTGCTTTAAATATCCATAGCTGGCAAAACAGTTATGATTGAGGCCATCAAGTAGTTAAGCATATAACAAATAACTCGCCATTATTTACATATTCCTCCTTTATCTTAGTAGAAATCTAATAGATTAACTGAATAGTTCTATGATGTGTGCCATCAACCTGTATCCTCAGGACTTTGATGATGGCACTGAATTCTGTAATTTTTTTCGATTTGAGTTATCATTTCTTTTTTTTTTTTAATTTAATTTTATTTTTAAACTTTACAAAATTGTATTAGTTTTGCCAAATATCAAAATGAATCCGCCTCAGGTATACATGTGTTCCCCATCCTGAACCCTCCTCCCTCCTCCCTCCCCATACCATCCCTCTGGGTCGTCCCAGTGCACTAGCCCCAAGCATCCAGTATTGTGCATCGAACCTGGACTGGCAACTCATTTCATACATGATATTTTACATGTTTCAATGTCATTCTCCCAAATCTTCCCACCCTCTCCTTCTCCCACAGAGTCCATAAGATTGTTCTATACATCAGTGTCTCTTTTGCTGTCTCGTACACAGGGTTATCGTTACCATCTTTCTAAATTCCATATATATGCGTTAGTATACTGTATTGGTGTTTTTCTTTCTGGCTTACTTCATTCTGTATAATAGGCTCCAGTTTCATCCACCTCATTAGAACTGATTCAAATGTATTCTTTTTAATGGCTGAGTAATACTCCATTGTGTATATGTACCATAGCTTTCTTACCCATTCATCTGCTGATGGACATCTAGGTTGCTTCCATGTCCTGGCTATTATAAACAGTGCTGCGATGAACATTGGGGTACACATGTCTCTTTCCCTTCTGGTTTCCTCAGTGTGTATGCCCAGCAGTACTGCCGTGGTTGTTGGGGAGGTTGGGTTTCAGGAATTTCTGTTTAATTCTTCCTAATATAATGAGCCCTGCTGTACAAATGTGAATACAAAATCAATGTGAGTTTGGTCTACTTCTAAGTATGCATGTGTGCTAAGTCGCTTCAGTCATGTTCAACTCTTTGAGACCCTCTGGACTGTAGCCTGCCAGGCCCCTCTGTCCATAGGATTCTCAGGCAAGAATACTGGAGTGGGCTGCCATGCCCTCCTCTGGGGGATCTTCCCAACCCAGGGATCAAACCCAGGTCTCTTATGTCTCCTGCATTGGTGGCAGGTTCTTTATCAGTAGTGCCACCTGGGAAGCTTCGAAGGATATCGGTCTGAAATACATGTTCAGTAACTGGAAAATAATGTCAGGCTGTGTTTGGGCCCATCTTGTTCTTCATGAGTTAGATGTGGACTAGGACTCTGTCTTCATTTGCCGTCTGTAAGCTCCCATCCTAAGCCAGAGACAGTGTTGGTGGTTTGGACCTCCTGATATTAGTATGTTACCTCAGACATTGGAATGTGCTTAACTTATTTTGTAACTGTAATTCTTGTCTCCAGTTCATTGTTGTGAAATGGAAGAATTATATACTTGCAATCACATTGTACGGGTGTTCCTCAGAGGGAATGGACCTTCCCTTTAGTTAATGAATTCTGAATCTATAAACTGACTTAGATACGGAGCTGGTTCAGATCAGTCGCTCAGTTGTGTCCAACTCTTTGAGACCCCATGAATCACAGCACGCCAGGCCTCCCTGTCCATCACCAACTCCCGGAGTTCACTGAGACTCATGTCCATTGAGTCAGTGATGCCATCCAGCCATCTCATCCTCTGTCGTCCCCTTCTCCTCTTGCCCCCAATCCCTCCCAGCATCAGAGTCTTTTCCAATGAGTCAACTCTTCGCATGAGGTGGCCAAAGTATTGGAGTTTCAGCTTTAGCATCATTCCTTCCAAAGAAATCCCAGGACTGATCTCCTTTAGAATGGACTGGTTGGATCTCCTTGCAGTCCAAGGGACTCTCAAGAGTCTTCTCCAACACCACAGTTCAAAAGCATCAATTCTTCAGCACTCAGCCTTCTTCACAGTCCAACTCTCACATCCATCCATTACCACAGGAAAAACCATAGCCTTGACTAGATGAACCTTTGTTGGCAAAGTAATGTCTCTGCTTTTGAATATGCTATCTAGGTTGGTCATTTTCAACTGGGGTAGTTGTTGTGAATCATCTGATCACTGGCTCTTGATTTTTATGTCCCTGTTCATTAAGTCGAGCTTTCCAGGTGGCTCAATGGTAAATAATTCACCTGCCAGTGCAGGAGACACAGGTTTGATCCCTGGGTCTGGAAAATCCCCTGGAGGAAGCAATGGCCACCAACTCCAGTATTCTTGCCTGGAGAAGTCCATGGACAGAGGAGCCTGCTGGGCTACAGTCCATGAGGTCTCAAAAGTCGGACATGACTTAGCAACTGAGCTAACGCCCATTAAGCTTTCAAGCTATTTTCCCCTTGGAGCATCATGATATATTAACTGTCACTACAGATAACTTAGGTCAAGATATTTTGATTGCTAGTCTAGCCTTAATGCCAATTTGAAAATTATGTTCACATTGCCTCAAGTGGTTAAGTTCTGCCAGCACTCACACTTAAGAGCTTTAACATTATCACTAATTTAGGGGAGCTCATTTTAATGTCAGTGTTTCCTGCTTAACGCCAGCCTGCATAGAACAGCTTCTGCTAAAGATACCAGTGCTTTCCTATGAAATCCTTATTGCATTAATAAAGGAATGTCTTCTAGGTCTTCTTGGAGGATATAGCCTAGTGGTTGATTTTCAGATCTTACATATTATATCCATTCTAACAATCCCACTTTTCTGTGCCTTCTGATCTTTTCTTTACAACTATGTTAAAGACAATTATGGAATTCCCAACTTGTTAAAGTAAGGTATTTTCAAGTCTAGGCATGAGGAAGCCATCTCAGCAAACTGTCAGGATCAACTCTAAGAGTCCATACAAGGGAGGCATTTTGTCTCCAATAAGTGGACATGATGAAGAAGGCAATGGCATCCCACTCCAGTACTCTTGCCTAGAAAATCCCATGGATGGAGGAGCCTGGTAGGCTGCAGTCCATGGGGTTGCTAAGAGTCGGACACGACTGAGTGACTTCACTTTCACTTTTCGCTTTCCTGCATTGGAGAAGGAAATGGCAGCCCACTCCAGTGTTCTTGCCTGGAGAATCCCAGGGACAGGGGAGCCTGGTGGGCTGCCATCTATGGGGTCGCACAGAGTCGGACACGACTGAAGCCATGCAGCAGCAGCAGCAGCAAGTGGACATGAACTACTTCTGGCCAGGAGAGTGCGATTTGAGGCTGAAGATTTTCAGAATGCTCCACCTAAATGTCCCCATCCCAGGTAGAAGCTTCCCATTATTTTTCTTTAGAGCCCATAATCTGACACAGAAGATCTTTGAGAATATACTTTAGTCTCCTTTGTAGCTCTATCACTTTTATAATTAGTTCCCAAGACTGTTTTCCTGCATATTGCACCCTGAAGCTGCAGAAGATGAAATTATTCTGAAGCTATATAGAAACTTACTAGCTTTGATAATATTCCTTTAGCTGGCAATTAGCTATCCTGAACTTGTCTTCTTTCAGCAAGGCCTCCAAGCCATGAAGGGCAGCTGTCCTGTATCACAATTCTCTCAATTATTATTGCTCTCATATGAATCAGATGATACTTTATTCATTGTGATAACACTCATTCTAGTGGAATTCCTTACATATCACAAGAGTGTCTTAAGACAGTGTGATTATCTATTTCAAAAATCCCACCTTGAGGACCAGTTTGGTATAGCCCCTCTTGTTACCAATTGTTTTAGCTCTGGATTTTCTAGTAAAATAGCCTGAGGTAAAGCATTCAGAGTTAAACATTGATTAATTAGCTAGTTAATTAATTAGACTTTTCAATCTCAGAGCAGTAAGAGTGAGGGGGGAAAAAGAAGATAAACATCAAATACAATCTAGTGTATGACTGAGTGGTCATATTGTTTTATAGGAAAAACACTATACACTCCGTTGCTTGATCACATATGATATCTCTGGAGAGGTAGTATGATATTCATGTAATTTTCATAAGTTCATTGTGGGGGAGGGAGACTGAAGACTTTATCTATTGGCTCCATCTTGTCTTTGTCTCTCAATGGTCATTAATTCCCTTACACTTGTAAATTATGCTTCCCATTGTCTTTGAGAAGTCAGGGATTTAATGCCATGTGTTATAGCTCCTCAACTGAGCATAGAAATGGGGGTAGTAAAATAAATCCTCGGATTTATTCAGATAAGACTTGGGCACTGCAGCTGGCATGACACAGGCAGGTCTGTAACCCAGCTCTAGTTACTCTGGTTTCCATCTCCTTGTGTGATAATAGCTAGGGCTTTTCATTGAGCAAGTATCAGAGGGTACTGATTGCCCGTGGGAATGAGGAAATCTCTGTATATATGTAAATTGCATCTCATACAATACTGAAATAGAAAACTATTAAGAAAATTAATCAATGCAAAACTACTGTAACAAAGAATTATTTCTTTCCCATCTCTTTCAATACTACATCTTTCCTAAATTTAGCTAATAAATTATCTATTTATTGCATATCTTGTACCAGGTATTCTGATAAACTGTTTATGCATATTATCCCATTTCATTTTTTAAACAGTGTAAGAAAGACCCTACTATTGCCTCCTTTCTAAATAGAATAAAATTAAGACTTGGATGAAGGAACATGCCCAAATTTATATAGCTAGGAAACAATGGAGCTAGAGAAAATTCCAACCTAGCTAGTGGGCCTCCAAATAGTCTTTTTGGCAGAGATATGAGCAGTGCACAGTGGTTCTTATAGATCTTTTTCACCTTTTGCAGTTTTCATCTTTATCTTGGTATAAAACCTTGGGGGGGATCTAGAAAACCTCAAGATAATAAGTTATATACTATTACTAATAATACGTGTGTATGTGTCTGCTCAGTTGTCTCTGATTCCTTGTGACCCCAAGGACTACAGTCTGTCAGGCTCCTAGGTACATGGGATTTTCCCAGCAAGAATACTGGAGTGGGTTGCCATTTCATTCTCTAGGGGATCTTCCCTACCCAGGGATTGAACTCGCATCTCCTGCATCTCCTGTATTGGCAAGTGAATTCTTTACCACTGAGCCATCTAGGAAACCCCTTATACAGTACTATAGCATGGTAAAATTAAGATAACAGTATTACTTACATCATAGTTATGATTATAAAATTGTGGCAAATAAATAAATTAATCCAAGAGAAAAACTTAGTTTATTTCTGGTAAATTGTTAAGAGTGCAATACCAGTTAGCTATTACTGCTCTTATTGTTGCCATTATTATTAGTATTAAAGTTGGCCATTTCTTTTACAAAAATCTAAGCATGATATATTAAATGGAAGATAAATTAAGGTCACTCAGAAAGATTGATACTTCTTATACTTAGTGATTAATATAAGCAAATTATCAATATTTCAGCCCTAAGACAGGGCATCATCTTATCCTGTCTGTTCCATTCCTAGTTATCCTAACTTGCTTCTATTATTATTATTATTTTCCCTGAATCCTAAATTTTCTTGACTCCATTTCAGAGCATCTTATCCTCTGGCCTTGAGCTTTCTCTCGGTTCCCATCATAACACCTGCTTTCTGGAGGGCCTTACTGCTTGCATGAAATTGGGGACTCAATCCTGACTCATGTGGCCCATCTGAACATAACCCTGATTTGTACTAGCTCTTGGCTTGGCTCACCTCTTTTGAGGTTTTCTTCTATGCATTCCATGCACTCACATACTGTTCTTTTCCTTTGTGATCCTGAGATCAGCAAAAAGAATCACTCAGTCCTTCTTCAGGCCTTTACTGTACACCCACACTTTGCACTTCAGAGGTCTCTTCCTATTTTGTCAAGTGAGTAAAACAAGTTTTGGGGAAAAATTGTACTTATTTCATGGAATCTTGAATTTAGATCTGCACAGGCTCTTCTCCGGAGGCCTGGCGTGCTGCGATTCATGGGGTCGCAGAGTCAGACACGACTGAGCGACTGATCTGATCTGATTTGAGGCTCTTCTCGGTCATTTCTTCATGCTCAGCAAGTTATCTAGGAACAAAGACCTTGGTTGGACTCTCAGTGGGATTGTCAGACTTAGCAGATAAAAATATGGGACTCACAATTAAATGTGAATTTCAGATAAATGAAAAATTTTCAAAGCATAAAGTAGATCCAACCATTGCTGGAGACATACCTATATTAAGAAATTATTTGTTGATTATCTGAAATTCAGATTTAACTGGAGTCCTATATTGTATCTGGTGACCTTATCACAGAATGGCACCTTCTGTCACATTTATCTCTAGAGACAATCATTTAGGTCCCTGTTACCTGACAGTAATTGAAAAATAGTCATTTTTCCTATAACTTATTTTTATCTTGATCTCGACTTTCTATCTCCTTAGGGTGAAACTATCCTAGGGTGACCTTACATCTTGTTTGTGTGGAAGGTCTCACTTTACTTCTGTTGTCTTGACATAATTGCTAACAATTCTTTTTCCCTTTCAGAAATGTCTTGGTTTGGATGATAAATGATATAGTCACAGATGCTTCATTCCACCCTTGAATTCCTGCTGACCCTATTAATAAGTAAGTTTTCAGCTTCTTTCACTCAAAGCCACACTCTAATCTCCAGGAGGTGCTACCATTCTGATGAACCCTTACTTCACTTCCACAAAGCACCAGGTTATACCATGCTGCTTAAGCTAACACAGACAGATAAATGACTCCTGAACAACTATTATCAATTATAGTATAACTTTCTGTACTTGTTACCATGTTTACAGAGAACAGCAGAATTGAGCAAATGTTTGATGAATTCTGTAAATATGAGAGATTAACACAGATGTCAGGAAAAAATATGCAAATGTTATTTGTTTGAAGGTATTTAGGCAAAATGCACTTCCTTTGTAATACACGAGGAAGATTATATTTATGTATGGTATATAGCGACAATTGATTAGACTATATTTTTAGAGTGATTGTGCAGAAGTAAAATAATTTTCTGTATATTGCCTTAGGTCACTATTTCCATTTCACAGTGTTGATTAGACACCATTCTTATATCAAAAAATAAAATATTCAGTCAAAAATAAAGTTGCAATTTTATTCCTATGAAATGTCAAATAACTTGAATGATTGATTTCTCCTCTTGATTTATCCATTTATATTTTATATTCAGGTGTATTTGTGTTTGAGAAAAGTCTTATAGACATAGACTATTTATTCACTTCCATAGCAATGTGCTACTGAGTCAGAATCATCCTTTTATAAGCATCACATAAATACAGTCAGACTGCATCAGAAACCAAAATAACTGTCTCTATGTTTTAACAAAATAATGAGGGAAAAATACTGCTCTTAGTTAATGTGATTTTTTTTTTCTACATGTATTGATTTCATATAAGCCAAAATATAAAGAGTGTTCAAAACAGAAGGAAAAAGAGCATCTCTCAGTAAGAAATCATATTTAAAAATATTTATTTCTAAATGTCTTTCACTTAAATATTAAAAAAAAATTATTTAGAATTTACTAGAGGAAAACAAACATGTAATTATATTTCTTTTATGTTAACTCAACCAATATAAATGCATTATTATATCTTAGCAACCATGATTGGATTTTATTTTTAGATAGTAAAATAATAGTTGTCTTAATCTAAATCAAAGGCTTTTCAGGAAAACTTAATTTGAAATACTGCTGCTAATTTCATCAGTATTTTAATGACCTCCAAGGAAAACAGCAAATGGTTTCTGAATATTTAGAAATGATGTAGATATTTCAAGAAGAAAAATGGAAATAAAAATTTTTAAAGTATAGTGTCATAGTTACTTCATTAGTGTGAGAAGGCATCAGTAAGAAAATTTCCAGTGAATTCAAAATGATCTTGTGAGGAGCAAGCATTAAGGTCACCCTGACCATAGTGTGGAGAATGACTAAGATGGATTCAAAGGCAGGAGCACAGAGATAAAATTATTAATATTAAATATACCCAGTCTTTTTGTATATCAGGTTTTTTTTTTTTTTTTTTTTTTAATATCAGTTACACTCAATAAAGGGGCTTCCCTGGTAGCTCAGCTGGTAAAGAATCTGCCTGCAATGTGGGAGACCTGGGTTCAATCCCTGGCTTGGGAAGAAGATCCCCTGGAGGAGGATCTCAGTATTCTTGCCTGGAGAATCCTCATGGACAAAGGAGCCTGGGAACTATACTCCGTGGGGTCACAAAGAGTAGGACATGACTGGGCGACCAAACACAGCACAGCACATACTCAATAAAACTGTCTTTAAAAACATAAAAGAGGACCACTGCAGTAATTCTAGTGAAATATGGTTTTGTTTTGTAGCAGAATAACCTTGGGAATGAAGATAGAAAATGATTAGATTAGACAAATATTTTTAGAGACAGAATTTATGAATGTTGTTGAATGATTGCGTAAAGAGCAGGGAGTGTAGGGAATGCTGAAGAACCAAGAAAGGCTTCTAGATTTCTGAAATAAGCAGCAAAAGGATGCTAGTATCATTTGTGAAGAAGCAGAAGCCAGGAGGAGGTACACATTCCTGGGGGTAGGAATCAAGAGCTCACTTTTGGACGAAGTAGATTTGTCATATCGTTGATCTTGCTAACAGAGTGGTTGGTTGGGCCTCAACATATACATGGTCATTTACATCATGGGGACTGATGAGATCACCTGGGGAGAGAATAGTGACAGAGGAGAGGTGACAGCCATGGCCAGATTCTGAGGAGGGTAGTGTTTAGATGTTAGGAAGGGAGGAATGGATAATATAGAAGAGAGGTCAGGATGGTTTGGCGAATCCCTAGAGAATGTGATGAATATAGAGAAGAGGTTGGAGGGCTTCAAAATCCAAAAATCCATCTGGGGAAGTTTTGTAAGATATGAAAGGGCTATATGAATTCTTTGGACTCAGAAATTTGAAGATAATGGTGAACTTAGCAGTAGCAGTGTTGGTGGACAGTTTGGCTAGAAACCAGACCGGAGCAGCTGGAGTACGGGCGTGAGGGGACGAGGAGGATGCTGTGTGCATATGAAGCACGGGAAGTGGTGTCATAGCTGTGCGGCAAGAGCGCAAAGGTCTGAGAGCTCACAGAAGGCTGCACAGCCAAGGAGGTGACAGGAATGTTTTGTGTTAGTACAGGAGCCTCGCCTGTGGCTTTATGTTCTGAAATATATTCATTTAAAACATGTTTACATGGCGTTCTTTAATGTGTTACACATTGCCTGCCTTCTTCCACTGAGGGTACAGAGGGTAATATAACTTTTGTCACAATAACTGCCTCTTTCTTTTCTTTAACATACTCCAGGTCTTAAGAGTGAATGAAGGACACAACGTGTATTTGCAATGGTTTCAGACATCTGTGCTTTAGATTTCCTTGACATATCCTCTTGTGTGTATGCATGTGGGTGTGAGAGATAGAGAGGAAAGTGCAAACTCTAACTCAAATCTATGCTTGTCAGCCTCCAAATGCCATGCTCTCTTCACTATGCGAGTCCAGTCCATTTCTCTAACTAGTAACAAGACCTATCTATTCATTCAATAAGTATTTTTGATTATTTTTGAAAATAACAAAATAATCATGACAGATAACCTATATAAAAGCTAATTTATGGTGACAGGTAATGTTTTAAGAACTTTACATATATTATTTCATTTAATCCTCACAACAATCATAAAGGATCCCATTTTATATGGAGAAATTGAGACTTGGAATGACTACATAAATGTTTAGAGGTTTCACATCTAGGGAGTGTTGAAATCAGGTTTCCAACCAGGCGACTTTGCTCCAGGGCTCTTTAAAATATTACTAAAATGGAAATTTTGACAGGCAGAGGAAAAGGAAACACAGTCAGAAAGTCATTATTAGTTGAGTTTGGTAAACTGGGAGAGGTAAGCCAAGAAGCTGCAGAGGGAGGTAACTCGCATTTCATCATTGACCTTTTAAGCCCTGGACAGGGGTTTGGATTTTAATCCAAGCAATGGCAATGCCTTGATGAATTCCGAGCAGTCAGTGATGAGATTTGCTTCTAATCTGTGGTTGGCATTGAGCATAAAAAGTGAGCAGGTTCTGTAGAAGCATAATTCAGATAAGCTTTGTAACCACTATTACAGACATGGAGGCTTTTCTTGTCCTCCCTCTTAAACTCTCTCACTGCATGATGTCTTGGATAAAATAATGATTATGACTCCAACAATAACAAATAAAGCTACACCCTCAGAAGCAGTTAATGATGATAAGCAGAAACTTGAAGGGAGAAAAGTAAAAGAAATCCCTACACAAAGTCAACTGATATCATATATTATGAAGTTGGGCTTTTTTAAAAAAAAATTCTTAGGTTCTAAATAAATGTTTCACGAATATGTTCAAATGCAACTCCTTTGGTGAAAACCTTCTTCACTTCACATTCAGCATTAGTTTCTTCATCTTATGTTTTCTCATAACAATCTATTTGACTTCTGTTTAACCAATTATCCTGTACTATCATTTGTCTGTTTACATGTATATCGCAGTTTGTTTCAGCAAAGATTTGTGTTGCCCTTTTAGTTAAGTCACTATGCTAGGTCCCCATATCACATACGAAGTGATTTAGAGGCCTACAGTCAACACTGAGTTATTGTAAACGGGAGCTGCAGATCTTTTAAATTTGTTATCTAGCAAAACCCTACTATAGTATATATGAGAAAATCGAACTCTTTCTTATCCTCACTTGATGCACAATTTTTAGAAATATTTAATGCAGTATTTTATCTTGTTGGTCAAATCTTGAATAATTCTGGAGCCAAGGCTCATAAAGACAGTATAGTTATAAATAAATGCATGTTTAAAAGGGCAAATATGTCTTGACCTTTAAAATGCAAATCCCTGAATTTTGAAAAGGAAGACAAGTTTTAAATTGTATTTTATCAGATAGATATAGCCTGTCAGTAAATTGATGGCCAAATAAGCCCTTCTACCCTTACAAAATTGGCAACGAAGAATAGTGCCTGTGTGTTGATTGTCTTCTATGGAAAGCATGGTTATATTTCTGACTAGGTTAAGTGAAACTTAAGAGTACCTGATTATAATACTCGGGAAAAAGGGGCTTGTCTACTTACAAAGTTAAATTGAAGCATGTTGAGTCTTCAGTTACAAGTGTTGACATTTAAAATGCAATCCTAGAAAATGTTTGTGGTATAAGTGATTTGAGGATGAGAATACCTTAATGAATATGCCATTACATAATATATATAGAGAAAAATGGATTAGTGACCAATCTGCCAGTGAGTCTTGAGAATGATTCATCTGTTATGAAAAAGACTAACTCTGAAGACACAGAATCAACTTGAGATGTTGAGGAGCATTTATTCCATTATGACATTTATTCAGAAGCAATTCTACAGAGGCAGAAGAAACTAAGTGTTCAAAATTCTGATTTTTAAATTTCAGTTTTATTCAGTTGCTTCATCAAAGTTAAATTTGTGTGTACATAAGGAGCATCTCCTGTGGAATAGAACTTTGTTTTGGATTTTGTGTCAGGGGATTTTTATTGAAGAAAGAAACCTTTGGGTTTGACTTTTGGAATCTAATTCAGTCTACATGGCTTAAACTTACGGGTATAGATGATATAAAGTAGATTGTTTTATAGGCTATCCTTGTGGCTCAGTGGTAAAGAATCTGCCTGCATACAGGAAACCTGGGTTCGATCCCTCGTGGGTCAGGAAGATCTGGAGCAGGGCATGACAACCCACTCCAACACTCTTGCCTAGAAAAATCCCATGGACAGAGGAGCCTGGTGGGCTATGGTCTATACGGTTGCACAGAATTGGACAGGCCTGAAGTGACTAAGCAGCAGCAGCAGATTGTTTTATATAGTTAATACATTAAACAATTTTACTTCCCACTCATGGTTGCTGTTCAGTTGCTCAGTCATGTCCGACTCTTTGTGACCCCATGGACTGTAGCATGCCAGGCTTCCCTGTCCTTCACTATCTCCTGGAGTTTGTTCACACTCATGTTCATTGAATCGATGATGCCATCCAACCATCTCATCCTCTGTCACCCCCTTCTCCTTATGCCCTCAATCTTTCCAGGCATCAGTGTCTTTTCCCATGAATCGGCTCTCATAAGGGACTGTTTTATGGCTGTAGGACTTGGACACTGTCTTTAGTGTTTTTAGATTTTTTCCCTTTTGTATTCCAGAGGTTTGAGATTTAGAAGGCAGTGTTCTGGGTAACCAGGGCATTATTAAATAGTTAATAATTTGATAGTCAAAATTACTGTGAAAAATATCCGAGTCCTCTACTAATTTTAAAAGTAAACTATATTTTCAGTTGTCAGAGACTTTAACATTTCTAAGATATTGATTAGATGCTTGAAAAAGACTAAGAAAAATAATACAGGTTTGGCAAATTGCTATGTGCAGTTTCATAAGCAATGAACAAAAAAACATAGGCATTTTCACCCATCTTTGGACAGATGGTGAATGGCAACAGCAGAGATTTCAAATATAGATGTAGCACATATATATTGCAAACAGCTGTAATAGCTAAAATACATGCCAGAAGACTTAATCATTCTGGAATTTTTTCCAATACATGCTAGCATTCAAAAATAGACTTCTCTTTCCTACAATTGCTATAGAATTCTTTGAAATAGGCAAGTGCATCTATGATATAGGAACTTTGCTGTGTGCTGATTAGGCTGTGTTTTCAAGGCTCCTTGACAACTAGTTGATTAGCAAAATTCTCATTAGTTATGATTTGGTATGCATAACTCATGACCAATATGACTTCTTGTTTTTGCTACCAAGTTGGCTGAATCAAGTCTTTTGTTATGTGTAGACCTTGCCAGTACAAAATAGCTGGATGAAAACCAATGAGTTGAATAAACTGCAGATTTTCTATTTGTCTCTCTGTCATCTGGTAGAAAGTATAACTAAGATTCTAAGAATACATATATATATTAAGTAATTTAAGCATTAGTTGCTCAGTTGTGCCCGACTCTTTACGACCCCATAGACTGCAGCCCACCAGGCTCCACTGTCCATGAGGTTTTCCAGGCAAGAATACTGGAGTGGGTTGCCATTTCCTTCTCCTATATATATATATATATATATATATATATATATATATATATATATATATATATATATTTAACTGGCATTGCTCTTACATTATAATTTGAAATTAAAAAAAATTCTCAGTATGTGTTGCTCAGTTGGAAGGATCCTTATTTTGTTTGGAATGAGAGGAGTAACAATGAGTTTCTCAGAAGACATAACAAAATGTATACATCACTTAAAAATTCTGGAAAAAATTTATCAACAAAGTCAAGACTAAAGTTCTTAGATTATAGACACTGTTAGCTTTTCTGGAGTCATTGCTGTAACTTAATTATAAAAGAAGAGGATTCCTAGGTCAGCTGATAGCAATTTGGTAGCAGAGTATGGGAGAAGGTATCTGGGTTGGAGTCCGTGAATCTGGGTTCCTCCTATCTGACATGTGTGACCCTGTATGAATTTCACCAAGTATTCTTATCAGTGAATTGGGGATAATGAAAATATTACCTTACTTAGAAAGGATTAAAGGAGTCGATGGGTGTTAAATGAACTTTGTGAACTCCAAAGTGATATTCAAATGCTGGTTTATGGGCCAGAAGGAGCTTGAATGGTCCTGCTGCCCTTGATCACCTTCCCACGGGCTGACACCGGGCTGCCACACTGGTCTGGACACTGGCCGGTGGGAGCCTAAAATAAACAAACAAAAAACTTGTTTATGCATTCCTTAGGGGACATGAGTCACCATTATTTCTCATTTCTCAGAATTTGCTGACATTTCAAGTAGATAAGAACTCTGGCTAGATATTGTTGATATTCCCTTTTCTTTCTTTTTTTAAAAATTTTATTTTATTTTTAAACTTTACAAAATTGTATTCGTTTTTCCAAATATCAAAATGAATCCACCACAGGTCAAATAATTTCTTATTCTGCTCACTCCATGACTAATGCTTTTATGTACACATTCTTCTTTCTTATTTTACATCTCCTGACCATACCCCAGTCATATTACTATCAAGTACCATCTTTATCATCTCAACAACCTCAAGATTTTAGGAAAACAAAAAATCTATGGCTTTTAATCATTAAAAAGATAATGACTCATTCAAGGATGGATATAAAGGGCCAAACATTAATAGGAAAAGATAATGGTTGTTCTAAACCCAGCATTTTGAGGCTTATATCTCTATGGCTACAAATTAAATTATGTGAGGTAGTTATTATTTAAACAATACAGCTTTACTGTGTAGTATTGCTTTAGACAAATTCAAAAAGATAGACCTAAAGGGTATAGTGCTGCAAAAATGGAAATCATTAAATGTATTAGAATTTTAAATATAGAGTCATTTCTTCCATAATGGTGGTACATGTGTTCTTAAAAATAAATGGAATTTCATTTTTTGAATTTCCATTTATTTTTAAGAACACATGTACCACCATTATGGAAGAAATTCATGAAAAAGATAGTATTGCAGTGGACCTCAAATTCTAAATGATTTTATAGGGGAAAAGACTTCATAAAAACTTAAAGTACTAAAACATCTTACTCTAAGTGTATTACTTAGATTCCAAATAATATAAAGTAATGATAGAGTAGATATAGATAAGCATTGCAATTTATTTCAGAAAAAAAGGCATTAAGTTTGCTTGGTATGAATGTGTGTGCTCAGTTGCTCAGTTGTATCTGACTCTTTTGAGACCCCATGGACTGTAGCCTGCCAGGCTCCTCTGACCATGGAATTCTCCAGGCTAGAATACTGGAGTGAGTTGCCATTTCCTCCTCCAGGGGATCTTCCCAAACCAGGGATCAAACCCACGTCTCTTACATCTCCTGCATTGGCAGGCAGGTTCTTTAGTACTGAGCCACGGAGGAAGCCCAAATGCAGTGAAGTGTGATATTTGTAGTATCTTTAAGAAATGGAAGGAAGGACATCATTATTATGAAGGTAAAATTTGTGTCACTAAAGTGACACATATACTTATTGCTTGGTCCTGCAGATGAGACTGGCTGCTGAGTAGTGCCTTTCTTTCTGTGGCAGCGTTATGTCTGCACCCTCAGTCTTCCATAGCACACTTCAGTCCCCTTAGAACAGACGATGGCTGTAGTGTATCCATCTCTTGTTTTAATTATTCTTCCATTTTGTCCTGATGGCGCAGGCCATGGATTTCCTTAGGTCTGTTCCTTTGGAGCTGCAACATTCACTTTCATTTCTTTCAAAAGTTTTTCTTACTTTCACTTTTCAATATCTAAGCCCCTCTGATCTTTATCATATTTAGATTGTGTTTTTTAATACTTTTAACGGGAAAAGTACATAAACCCAGGAGTATAGCATAATATATACTTACAGTGCAATACATATGGTAAAGAAATTAAGGAAGAATATAAGGTATACGAATATTTTGTGTATTCCACAGCAGATTATTGTGTTCAAATGAATAGTGTGTTTCTCTCTCATCCATTATTCTTTGGAGTAGAAAGTATAGCCCCTTGTAAAAAAAATTAGCGTGAGTTAACATGGTTTTCTGTTTTGCTGGTTTTATCCATCTATTTATCCTCAGCATATTAACAAATTCAGCCATTACAGATAAAATAGAAAGAAAAACAGTACTGTTTTCTAAAGCATACGATTCTGTAAGTTGAATGTGATTGATTGTAAAGGAAAACCATGCATCATTTAAGAAGTTGTACTAAAATATTTCATTTAATGATTTATCAACAACTCCCTGTTCTGTCCCTGCAGAAGTTGAGATCAAAATCCTCTCTGAGTAAGATGGGTTGGTAAGAAAGTTATATGTGGTTGAGGGTTCTAAGAAGATCTGTGCCATGATACTAAAGGAGTCAGTTCCTAGGCAAGTTGATAGGGACTCTAGGGGTCCCCAAGGAGAGAGGGGTCTGGAATTCCCAAGGAGGAAGAAAGGACACGCTTTTTTTTTTTCTTTCTCCACATTCCTTAGGATTATTTAACAATAATGTATCCTGCCTAAGGACAGTCTTTGGATTCAACCTTTTGTTATCTTAAGATGTTAATTATGGGAGTAGACCTGGTCTTTACAAGGATGTATCTTGCCTGAGGACAGTGTTACCTTAAGATGTAAATTATGGGAGTGGGTCTGATGAGGTCTTTGCAACCTCCAGACATTCTTTGGATTATATAACCTCATTGTTAACACTAGCAAGCGGGTACTCTTTCTGCCCCCTTCTGATGTCTATGTCAGAAGCTTTCTCTGGGGGCTCGTCCGGGATCCTTCAGGACAAGGTAAGGAAGCTTGGAGCTTTAGTTCTTTGTTCTCTTAGCGAACACAGTTTTCTGCCGTACTAACTCTACCGTGTGCTTGTGTGAATGAATGGCAGGCCCTGCGTGAAGCAAGTAAGGCGCCCTGCTCTGCGGTTCCACAGTGATCTCATACGGCTTATGACAGAAACCTGTCAGGGCATTATACCGACCTGCCAATGCCAAGAGGCACCCAATGTCTCCTTCGGGAACCGACCAGAAATGGGCAAAACGTGTGGACCAAACTCTCCTTTCTTGGTCAAACTTTTCGGTCTCTTTGACCATTTCATAACTCCTTGGGAATTAGAAGTACTAACCTAATCTATCAGATCATAGACTTTCAAGGGACTTGTGATCTATACTGTTACTGTATACTGTGGCTTAGGTCCCAAACTTGGATTGGTAGTCAAGAAAGCGCCTAGCCTCGCTAGGAATCGAAAGTTCGGAAGCTAGATGGAGCTCTAACTCCCAGAACATCTCTGAGGTTAAAGGTTACTCAGATTGGGACTGCAATGGGTTTTTTTCCCTTTGGTAACTCCGGCTCTTAGTGAATCAGAGGAGGCTGTTATACTGGTGTGGTGATGCTTGGAAAGAACATCTGTTTTATGTTCGCGTCGGTCTTATTGTGGTCAGGAAATACTCAGGGTCGTGCACAGGCACTCAGGTGACGAATGTTTCCCCCAATAGTCTTAGCTTGGGAGGCATTCCGGAAGGTTACTCTGATTCACCCTGGGTGACATCAGAGGCAAGCAAGGTTAAAGGTGAAGAGCTGGACGTCAAGTAGGGATGCTATCAAGTCTACCCCTGGTACATCCCCACCCCATCTCGGTGGTAGAACTGGGAGGGATGAGTATGGCGCCTGCGTCAGTAAGGGACAGACTAAATCCGACCAGGAAGGAAAAGCTTTTGGTGTAACGTCTGTCTACACCCCCATCTAGAGCAGGGAGGGATGCCTCCAGAAAAAATGCTGCTGGTCACTTTTTTTCTCTCTTACAGATGGGAGCTAACAATTCCAGCCTCACTTCTTTGAACTGTATCCTAAAAAACTGGGATAGATTTGATCCCCAGGGCTTAAAAGAAGACACACCTGGTCTTCCTATGTGATACTGCATGGCCACGGTATCCATTGGAGGACGGCGAATGGTGGCCAGTTGGAGGGTCTCTTAAGTATAATACTATTCTACAATTAGACCGGTTCTGTAAGGAACAAGGGAAATGGGTAGAAGTAGCATATGTGTTGCCCTTTTTCTCTCTGCGAAATATGCCAGACTTATGTCCTAAGGGTATAGATTTGGGCATGAAATCTTCAGCTCCCTCCTGTCCTCTTACTCTGCCCCCATGCTGGGGACTCCAAACTGGGATTCAAACTGCCCACATGGAGGTCCAAACTACTCCTCTCTCAGTACGACCTCAGACTACTCTGGTTTCAGTAGAAACTCAGACCATCGAAGATGAGATGGAGGACAGGAGACAAAGAGAAGAGGAAAAACAGGTTTCTCCAATCTATCCCTGGGATCATATGCGCAGAGCAGCCAGAGAGACTGAGGAACAGTCACACAAGCTGTTGCCTCTTTATGAAACACCCACCAGGAGAAATAATCAGTCTGTGAGAGTTAATAAGCCTTTTTCTTATCAAGAAATACAAAGAATCAAGGAGGATCTGGGAGACTATTTAGAGGACCCAGAAAAATATATTAGAGCTTTTAAAGGTGTTACTCTGCTTTATGACCTCACTTGGAAGGATGTGATCTTGGGACAAACGCTGACTCCTGAGTCAGAGTCGAGTTTTGAGAAAAGCGGTTGCTTTTATGGAGATGAGTGGCTTGGTAATGAATCAGTAGGAAAGAGGGAGAACGAGATAGCGGCCCTCCCCACTGGGAATCAGGCGGTCCCAACTATAGAATCAGACTGGGACTACAACACAGCTAAAGAAAGATGGAATCAGAGTCATTTTGTTAGATGTATTCTTGAAGGACTTAGGCAGGCGCGTTCTAAGTCTTTAAACTATGGCAAATTGGCAGATATAGAACAGGAAGAGAAAAAAGCTCCTGGTAGATTCCTAGATAGACTGAGAGAAGGCCTTCGCAGATTCACTGAGATTGATCCTGAAAGTGAAGGGGGAAAAGTGATCTTAAAGGATAGATTTCTCACTCAGTTGGCTCCAAATATCCACGGTAAGCTATTAAAACAGGCGTATGGACCAAATCAGTCTTTAGATACTCTGTTACAACTGGCTCAGACAGTCTATTATGGTAGGGAATATGAGGAAAAGAAAGAAAGGCAAAAAAAGACAAAGGAAAAGGCAGAAGCCTTCGCCATGGCTATGAAAAACGTTCTTAAACAGCCTGAGAAAAATGCCCAGAGGGGCCCAGGTGAAAAGGGATGGGCTTGCTACTACTACTGTGGAAAGGAGGGGCACCTCAAGCGGGATTGCCCTCAGGCATTTAAGCCGCCCCCGGCTCCATGTCTGGTCTGCAAAGGACCACACTGGAAGAGAGACTGACCCCAGAGGCGTAGGTCTCCCGGGTCGGACTCTCAAGACAATCAGGACTGAAGGTGCCCGGGGGTCCCCACACAAGCTCCCGTCCTAATTACACCTGAGGAACTCCGGGTATTAATAATTGTGGGGGGCCAATCCGTTGATTTCCTTTTAGATACTGGGGCAACTTATTCTGTGCTTACTGAAGCCCCTGGCCCACTTTCTTCCCGATCCGCTTCCGTAATGAGACTGTCTGGACGAGCCGAAAGGTATTATTTCAGTTATTCTTTATCTTGCAACTGGGATTCTGTGCTGTTTTCACACGAGTTTCTGATTGTGCCAGAATCTCCCTCACCCCTTTTGGGAAAGGATATACTGAGCAAGGTCCATGCCTCTGTTTTCATGAATATGGAGCCCTCCCTTTCTCTCCCTTTAGTTGAACAAAATGTAAATCCTAGAGTATGGGCTGATGGAAAATCTGTGGGTCGAACACAAAATGCTATTCCTGTAGTTGTTAAGCTCAAAGACCCACACGTATTTCCACATAAGAAGCAGTATCCACTGAAGCCTGAAGTTAAGGAAGGGTTAAAACCCATCATTGAAAATTTAAAGGAGCAGGGACTATTAATTCCCTGTAACAGTCCTTGCAACACTCCTATTTTGGGTATAAAGAAATCGAATGGTAAATGGAGACTAGTTCAAGATTTACGAATAATAAATGAGGCTGTAGTTCCTTTACACCCCGTGGTGCCTAATCCTTATACTCTATTGTCTGAAAATCCCTGAACAGGCCAAATATTTCTCAGTAATTGATTTAAAGGATGCCTTCTATTCAGTGCCTTTGGCGGAAGAAAGTCAATTCCTATTTGCCTTTGAAGACCCTACGCAGCCAGCTTCTCAGTTAACCTGGACAGTTTTGCCCCAGGGATTTTGTGACAGTCCTCACTTATTCGGACAAAGTTTGTCATGGGATCTACAAAACTTTAATAGCTCTGAAGCAGTGGTGTTACAATATGTAGATGATATATTTTGCTCTGTGCTGAGACAGAGGAAGCTTGTTCGCAAGCCTCAAAAGATTTCTTAAACTTTCTGGCAGACTGTGGTTACAAGGCATCAAGAGAAAAGGCTCAGCTTTGTCAACAATCGGTTAGATATCTGGGCCTAATCATATCAGAAGGGACTAGGGCCATAGGCCCTGAGAGAATTAAACCTATACTAAATCACCCCCTACCTATGGCTTTAAGACAATTGAGAGGATTTGGGGGAATCACAGGTTACTGTCGCATTTAGATTCCGGGTTAGGGAAAACTTGCCCGGCCTTTATATAAACTTATAGCTGAAACTCAGCAGGCCCAAACCGACAAACTGGTTTGGTCTCCAGAAACTCAAAAGGCTTTTAAGGTTCTTCAGACTGCTCTCCTGCAAGCTCCAGCTCTGAGCTTGCCCACAGGGTCAGAATTTAATTTGTTTGTCACTGAAAGAAAAGGTGTGGCATTGGGAGTTTTGACACAACCCTGAGGGCCTCACCAGCAACCTATTGCTTATCTAAGCAGAGAATTAGATGTAGTTGGGCAGCGGCTTTATTAGCACCTGAAGCTTTAAAAATAATTAATGGACAAAACCTTACTGTACTGACTTCTCATGATGTGAGTGGAATCTTAAATTCTAAGGTTAATATTTGGATGACAGACAGTAGGCTTCTTAAGTATCAGTCATTGTTGTTAGAAGGACCAGTAACTAAGCTTAAAGTTTGTAGAAATTTAAATCCTGCCACTTTCTTTCCTGAGAAGGAAAATGAAACACCTGATCACGATTGTTCTCAATTCCTAACTTTAAACTATGCAGCTTGGGAGGATCTAAAAGATAAACTGCTGGGTCTGCGGAGTGCTCCCCTCTTCGTCAGTGGAAGGCTTCCCGTGGTGGACATCCCCACTTCAAAGAAAAGACTTTCTCCAAGTCTGTGAATACCTTCGACAACAATCACATGCGATGCCTCTTCTTCATCTGATGACATTTACTAACCCTAAAATGGACTGGTGCAACACTTTGCACTTTAACTATGGACATAATGTGACTTTTAATTATGATTCTGAATGTTGTGTTTTTGCTGTTTGCTCCCTGCATCTGTAACTGTATAACTGGATTTGTTTCTAGCCGCATGAAAGCTTTTAAGTTACAAATGGTTGCTCAAACTCCTGCTACTGCTGTAGCTTCCTCCAGCTACTATTTGGGGCCCCTGGATCAGATATCCTCAATATGAGGATTAGGAGAATATGTTGCCTCACCAATTTAGGGACAACGCCCCTTGTCAGCTAGGAAGTAGTTATGGAATGAGAACGACGCCCCTTTTCCCTAGGCAACATAATTCTCCTAAAAGAAAAGGGGGGAATGAGAGAGTCAGTTCCTAGGCAAGTTGATAGGGAGTCTAGGGGTCCCCAAGGAGAGAGGGGTCTGGAATTCTCAAGGAGGAAGAAAGGACACGCTTTTTTTTTTTCTTTCTCCACATTCCTTAGGATTATTTAACAATAATGTATCCTGCCTAAGGACAGTCTTTGGATTCAACCTTTTGTTATCTTAAAATGTTAATTATGGGAGTAGACCTGGTCTTTACAAGGATGTATCTTGCCTGAGGACAGTGTTACCTTAAGATGTAAATTATGGGAGTGGGTCTGATGAGGTCTTTGCAACCTCCAGACATTCTTTGGATTATATAACCTCAATGTTAACACTAGCAAGCGGGTACTCTTTCTGCCCCCTTCTGATGCCTATGTCAGAAGCTTTCTCTAGCTCCCTTATACTTTAATAAAACTTTATTACACAAAAGCTCTGAGCGATCAAGCCTCGTCTCTGGCCCCAGATTGAATTCTTCTCCTCCGGGGGCCAAGAATCCCGGTGTATTCGCGTGATTCAACAATAACCTTTCAATACCTACTCCTTTCCTGGTACACACTTGATAAGGGAGAAAGAGATGACGCCAAATATATGTGTGTATCTAAAAATAATAGTGAATCTGTTCCAATTTTCATTTAGAAACCTAGAAGCACTATGACATGAGAGCCAAGGGGCAATCCCAGGTAGTCCCATCAAATACTGTAACCTCAAATAATCATGGAAGAACACCTAAGTATGTATCTGCTCCTGGGAAGGTGCCATGGAGTGAGAGGCAGTAGACCTCACATGCACGTGTGGCTGATGTGAAGTCTTGGTGGTGGATGATGGCATGGACTGTATGGCCAGGGAGTAGACATCTCAACTGATTCAGGGAAGCAGATAACTCAGTTGATGACAGTTTGGAGGGAGTGATGACAGCAGACTCCAGATGCCGTGATGTTTATGTTTCAGTGGGTACCTGACAGGGAATGAGCTACCTTCCTCTATTGTTGTTTATTCATTGAAAAACCAAACATTTGTTCAGTTCTAGACACTATCTGTGTTGTAGGCACTGTCAGAAAGTACCTAATCTATATTAGCCTTCAAACTCCATCCTAGAGAGAAAGAATTAACTTTCTGTTTTTGCAGCATGCCATACATTACACACAATTACTTGGTCCCTTCCATGAGAATGTGTTCTCCAATAGAGGATCAAGCATTCCTAATACTTATTACAAAATTTATCACACAGCAGGCACCCAATGATAATTGATTGACGCAAACTAATGACTCAGAAATAATGAAACTCTAGAAACAGATATGAATTATAGAAAAATAAAATCTTATTTGTATATCTGAGTTAATGAGTGGAAGATTACTATCTTCAAGAGTCAAATAAGACTATTAAGTCATAAAATTATCTTTATGTATCTAAAGTAAGATGGCCAGTGAATAAAGGTAGAAAACTTTTCTATGTGTGTCTACCTAGGGTTAGGGGACAACTTGCCTCAACATACATAAATCTGTGGGATGATATCTTTGTTTGATGTTAGAGGTGGGAAGATGTGGTGTGTGTGTAGCAGTTTAGTGAGGAGGAGCATAATTAATATAGGTGGTCTTGACTGTTGTCTAGACCTCTGCCACCTATTATAATCATTGCTATATGTAGCTATCAAGTACTCTGCTGCTAAGTCGCTTCAGTTGTGTCCGACTCTGTGTGACCCCATAGACAGAAGCCCACCAGGCTCCCCCGTTCCCGGGTTTCTTCAGGCAAGGACACTGGAGTGGATTGCCATTTCCTTCCCCAATGCAGGAAAGTGAAAAGTCAAAGTGAAGTCGTTCATTTGTGCCTGACTCGCAGCGACCCCATGGACCGCAGCCCACCAGGCTCCTCCGTCCATGGGATTTTCCAGGCAAGAGTATGGGAGTGGGTTGCCGTTGCCTTCTCCGATCAAGTACTCTACGAGTATCTAATCCAAATGAAACTATGCTGCAAGTGTAAAATTTACACTGGATTTAAAAACTTATTAATAGTACAAAAATACAAAATATTTCAATTTTTAAAATGTCCTTACATGTTAAGGTAATATGCATATATTTGTTTAAATAAGTATATTTCTAAATTAACTTCAGCTTATTCTACTTTTGACTACTAGAAATTTAAATATTATATGTGTGACTTGCATTTTAATTCTACTGGGCACTGAACAGAATGGTCTAGAACATTTTGCTCAGACACATTGACTTTGCTTAGCTTTGTACCTCGGACAAGAATGTATCCCTGTTGCTTGATCTGACAGTGTTGCTCCAGTAACTGCATACCTCCAGTTTGACCTTCTTTTGCTCTGGGGACAAATGAACTTATGTGGACATATCATCTAATTATTGCAGATAAGCTCTGATTACTTCAGGAGTTCACCATTTCTAGATAACAGCTCAAAAAATTAATTGAATGATAAAGTTTACAGTTTATATCTAGGAATTATATATGTTTATTCTTTAAGTTACTTATTGTCACATTGGTAAATATGCATTTTCTGTATTGAACATACAATTAGCAATGAACTCACCAAAAGACAGGTGTTTATTTTCCCTTGGCTTTTTCTTTTTCTTTTTTTTAGCAAATGAAACCTCAGTTTCAGAGAGAACCATACATGGGTTAGGTATATTATAGTTAATGTAGAAGGTATTCACTTCTTCATGGTTTCAATGGCAAAAGTAAGCAAATGGGGGTGTGTATAAAGATAGGACTGTAGATACCATAAGAAGTATAATTAATTCAGACATTCATAAAAGAAAAAAATTTTAACTATTGCAGGCAGGGCAGAAGCATAGCCTCTTGAATGGCTGAACTGCTTTGTGTCTGATGCTATCTATCCAGAAGTAGTTGAAAGGATAATTTCAAGAATTACATGACTAACACGCACATTTGAAAATTCTATTTAGGAAAAAAGAATTATATTCACCCAGGTCACCTAAATAGGCAGATGATACTAATCAAATCACTTGAATAATTACTGTAATTTCCACATCTTTGAATTTATTTAGTGAAAGTTGTGTAACAAGAAGATTATATCTGTAGAGAGGTATCTGGTGTAACAATGTTCGTTTTAGTAAAGATGAAAACTAAAGAGGTGAAGTTCAATGTTGCACAATGACTAAATGGAACCTAGATTAAAACTAAGGTTTTCTGGTCCTCAGATTTTTCCTCAGTAGAATCTAAAGGCAGGAAAAATTCCCAAATGTCATCTAATAATCTCCACTGCTCCAAGGTCCAAGTTATGTTAGAAAGAATAATTTCTTATTAACTATTATTTTTCTCTTTGGGCACTGATATGATGGTTTGTACAATTAGAAACAGTCCAAAAATATTAAAAGAAAAAATTTTTTTCCAGGCAACAGTGTCTCTATTCATTTTATATCCCATTAGCTAATTCCTCCGTTGCAAAATGTATTGGAACCAAATTTTTGTCACATAGATGGTATGAGGTCAGTTTTTTCAATGCATATAATAGAATTACAGAAACAAACAAGTCTTGAATTCTAAATTTTATTAGCAATTTTCACTTGGTTGACTCTGGTTTTTATTTTACTTATCAGTGAATACTTTTTCTGTAGTAGAGATTGTTTTTATATTGCTTCATTAATAATTTCTCACTTTCTTTTAATATATACTATAACCTTACAATTTTCTCAAGTCATTGATATGGCAAACAATAGCTATTATTGTCTATTTATCCATTTGTGAACTTTTGATTGCTATGTGTCTCACTGTGTTCCTCCTTGGGTTTATCATGCCTGGGGCTCTGTGCTTCCTGAACTTTGTTGATGGCCATTTCCTTTCCTATGTTAGGGAAGTTTTCAGCTATCAATTCTTCAAATATTTTCTCAGGTCGTTTCTCTCTTCTCCTTCTGGGACCCCTACACTGTGAATGTTGGTGAATTTAATGTTGTCCCAGAAGTCTCTCATTAAAACTCTTACTAAAGTTTTAATTCTTATGATTCTATTCATATTTTCTCATAAGCCTTCTTTCTGATTTAGTTTTCTATTTGGCTTTATAGTTTTCCTTTTTCTTTCCTTCCCTGATCCTAGGAGTCAGTGTATTTGTCATTGTCAATAGAATATTGACATAGAAGAGAAAAGGAATATAATTGCCTGAATTTGCCTTAATGTTTGCTCTGAGAATCAGGTAATTTATTTCTGCTTGCCAAATATACTAGCTTCTTATTTTGTCCAGACACTGTGTTTGATATGAGAAGGTATAAATGTGAATGATGCTATACAAAACTACAGATTTATGATGGAAAAACATAATCTGCATTTTCTTTCCAGAGACTAAAAAAACCATAACTCATGTTTTTAATTTCATTTTAGAAATATCCAAACAATTCTCTTAGAACGCAAAGTGAATAGTATTCTTACTTTAAAGATAGCTTTGTGCATTAATACTTAACATTTCCCCCCAGTTTTACTGAAAAATAATTGACATACATCACTGTGTAAGTTTAAGGCCTACAGCATAATGATTTGATTTACATTTGTGAAGTGATAGGGTCAACTAACATCTGTTGAGTAACATCTCATAAAGTATAAAAAGAAGAAAAGAAATTAAAAAAAACTTTCTGATGAGAACTCATAAGATTTACTCTCAACAATTTTTCTGTATAGCATATAGCAATATTAACTATGGTCATACTGTTGTGCATTTATTACAGGACTGTTACATGTCTTGGCCATCTTTCTCCAATTTTTCTTCTCCTACCCTACTTATCTGATAACCACATATCTGATCTTTTTCTGTGAGTTTGTTTTTGTTTTTAGATTCCACAAAAAGTGAGATCATACAATATTTGTATTTCTGACTTGTTTCACTTCACATAATATTTTCAGGGTTCATCTATGTTTTTACAAATTGTAGAATTTCCTTATTTTTTTTATAGCTGAGTAATAGCCCATTATGTGTGTATATTTGTGTGTTTATATGTGTGTGTGTGTCTACACCATAGGGGCTTCCCTGGTAGCTCATCTGGTAAAAAGTCTGCTTGCAATGCAGGAGACCCTGGGTCAATTTCTGGGTCGGGAAGGTATGTATATACACACTGTAACTTCTTCATCCATCAACAGATACTTAGGTTGTTTCCATGTCTACTGTAAATAATGCTGCTATGTACATTGGGGTGCAGATATCTTTTAGAGTTAATGTCTCTGTTTTATTTGAATATGCTACCAGAGTGGAATTGCTAGGCCAGGTGGTCGTTCTTACATTCCAACAACATTACAAGGGTTCCCTTTCTCCATATCCATACTAGCATTTGTTATCAGTTTTTTGATGATGGACTTTCCAACAGGCATATAGTAATACATCCCATTATGGTTAAAATTTCATTGCTCTGATGACTGTATTTTCATGTACCCATTGCCATTTAATATATATTCTTAGGAAAAATGTCTATTCGGGTCGTTTGCCGTGATTTTTTGTGCATGAATGGTATGAGTTTTTAATATATTTTTGATATCAACTCCTTATCAGAAATATGGCTTTAAAATATTTTTTATTGTTCTGTAAGTCTTCTTTTCCTTTTGATGATGGCTTCTTTTGCTGTACATAAGCTTTTTAGTTTGATGTAGTCCCATTTATTTTGATTTTGTTGTTTATGCTTTGTGTTTTCAGTTCAGTTACTATGTTGTAAAATTTTGCTTTTTTTTGGTTTCTATTGCTTTGTCAATCGTCTCATTTTTTTGTTTTCTTAATCTCATTTAGCTGTCTTTAAGCATTCTTGTAGGTCATTAAACTTCTTTATGAGGGTTATTCTCAATTCATTGTCTGATAGTTCATAGATTTCCATTTCTTTGTGTGCGTGTGTGCGTGCGAAGTCATTTCAGTCGTCTCTGACTCTGTGTGACCCCATGAACTGCAGCCTGCCGGGCTCCTCCGTCCATGGGATTCTCCAGGCAAGAATACTGGAGTGGATTGCGTGCCATTCTCCAGGGGCTCTTCGCCATCCAGGGATCGAAACAGTGCCTACTATGCCTAACCTCATTAGCAGGCAGGTTCTTTACCACTAGAGCCACCTGGAAAGCCCTCCATTTCTTTAAGATCAGTAGTTCAGTTCAGTTCAGTCACTCAGTCGTGTCTGACTCTTTGCATCCACATGGACTGCAGCACGCCAGGCTTCCCTGTCCATCACCAACTCCCGGAACTTGCTCAAACTCATGTCCATCAAGTCGGTGAGGCCATCCAACCATCTCATCCTCTGTCTTCCCCTTCTCTTCCTGCCTTCAATTTTCCCCAGCATTAGGGTCTTTTCCAATGAGTCAGTACTTCTCATCAGGTGGCCAAAGAATTGGAGCTTCAGCTTCAGCATCAGTCCTTCCAATGAATATTCGGGACTGATTTCCTTTTGGATTGGCTGGTTGGATCTCCTTGCAGTCCAAGGGACTCTCAAAAATCTTCTCCAACACCGCAGTTCAAAAGCATCAATTCTTCAGCACTCAGCTTTCTTTATAGTTCAACTCTCACATCTATACGTGACTACTGGAAAAAACATATCTTTGACTAGATAAACCTTTGTTGGCAAAGCAATGTCTCTGCTTTTTAATATGCTGTCTAGGTTTGTCAAAGCTGTTCTTCCAAGATAAGTTATTAAAGCTTAATTAGTCTCATTTGATGGGCTTCCCAGGTGGCATTAGTGGTGAAGAATCTACCTGCCAGTGCAGGAGACATAAGAAACGTGAGTTTGATCTTTGGATCCGGCATATTCCCTGGAGGAGAAAATGACAACCCACTCCACTATTCTCTCCTGGATAATCCCATGGACAGAGGAGTCTGGAGGGCTGCAGTCCATGAGGTTGCAAAGACTCAGACACCATTGAGCTTCTGAGCACACAGTCTCCTTTGGTGGTGTCATATTTACCTCGCTTTTCATGATCCTTGGTTCCTTACATCGATATCTGTATACTTGAGCAATGGGGTTCCTTTTCCAGACTTTATAGGTTTGCTTTGGCAGAAATGAATCTTCAGCAATCAATTCAGTTTGGGTGTTTCTGCTGATATTGTCACTAGGAAGGTGGGGTCTACTATTATGGTCTGTATTTTGGTGAAGCAAATCATTCAAACTCAGGGATAGAGGATTGGGAGTGTGCCACTGGCTGAGAACAGTTGGGCAGGACTGATGGCTCAGTTCCCTCTCACAGCGAGGCTGAGGCTGTGGTGTGAACTTGGCCATTGCTTGGATTCTCTGGACAGGCTCACTAGAAGGTTGAGACTGAGCACTATATTCAGCTGTAGAAGGAGCTGTGAATTAGATTCTCTCCCCTAACAGAGCAGCAAGATTAAGATTGTTTGTTTGGGGACCCAAATCATGGAAGAGTGTGCACTGAATTCCTGGGTCAGGTGAGGCCACTGGTTTTGCTGTGCAGATGGGGAAAGCCATGGGCTGTGGTCTTGGCTTAAGTGCCACTGTAACCAGGACTCTTGAATATGCGGTTCCCCATGTGCTCTGGTAAGCTTCCCTAATTAGGCATGCCTGAAACCATATTTAGTAATGAGCTGGGCTACAAATCAGTTTTCCTGTCCAGGTACAATAGAAGAAGCAGCTTTAAAACTGGAAAAGCTCCTGGTTGTTTTGACTCAAGCTGACCTGTGCCCCAAATTCCCTTGCTGATCAAATCCCCTGGTTTTGTTCTAACTATCGTCTCTGGTTGCCCTTTTTTGGCTTGAGTACTGTTTGGCTGCACAGACAGATTCCACATGTTCTTGCCAGCCCTTCTGGTCATGGTGCCAGGAGCCACAGAGGGTAAGTGGAGCTCTGTCTCAGCTTCCTTACCTGGGTGGGAAGGAGAGGGCCCAATCTAAGGCAACTCTCAATTTCACAGATAGGTTCTCTGGGTAGGAAAGGTTCAAGAGTTACCCTCAGCCTTGGCTATAAATGATTTCCCCTGCACATGTGTAGCATGAAAATTCTCCATACCCAGTACTGGCTCTGCTCTGGGAGTGATTGGTTTTGCCCACCTGCCTTTGTGCCTGAGCACCACTGGGCTGAACACTTTCGTGGTGTTCTCACCAGCCCCTCTGACCAGGCAGGGTGTGACTTAGTGCCTTGCCTGCACATGGGCTCCAGGGATGGCAGCACTCCTTCTTTGAGAATCTGAACCAAGCAGATCTGCTCCCTACTGAGTCTCTTGGTCAGAGTGTGCTGCCAAGCTGGTTTTGCAGATGAGCAAATTTGTGGATTGGGATAACTACTCGCACACTGCAAGTACAAACTCAGTCTGTAAACATCCCTGTGCTGGTTGTTGCAAGCCCCTCTTCCTTTCTCTGTAATGGTCAGATTCCCGGTTGAGCCCTACAGATTCCCATGTAATCCTCTGTGGGCTAAGATCTGAGTAGTGATTCCCACAAAGCAGGGGGAGGGCCAAGTGTTCCCCTGGGGTCTCTTTTCTTCTTGGAGGAGCCAGACACTCTGAGGAGACCTCTCTGTGCAGTGCTGTGATGAACTAGGGAGGAGGCAAGGTGGTCAACATAACCTTCTAATGTAGTCTGTAGTCTTGTTCTTGAATAATTTTTAGTCCCTCTTGTGACAGGGAGTGAAGTCAGGAACAATCTATGTTACTGCCTTGGTGACATCACTCAAAACACACACACATATTTCCCCACTCTACTTTTCAACTTCCAGTTTGTGAAGAACACTGATCATTCCAATAACTTACACTAAGAAAACCATTGCAGCTAAATGTTTATCTTATACTTTATAAAGCAAGTATGAATGAATAAAAGAAAGCATGGAAATTTATTTATGGAATTTACATGGAAAACACTTAAAAATGTGTGATTTATACTTAAAAGTCACCACAAAGACTGAACGTGCTATTCAGGAATTATTCAACACTTTCACCCTAAATATAATTTTCTCTTTTTAAATATGAAAGACATTTTGATCTGCAGTCAGGTATGAGATGTTTTGTTTTGTATTAAATGATCACTGTTCCGTGCAGGTAAAAGATAAATGGTCAAAGAAGGGAAGAGTAACTTTTATGACTCCCCTTTTAAATGAAGGTTGCACTGAGTCAGCTTAGAAACTGTGCTCAAATGTGGAATGGAGTTTTCCATCTCTATCCTAAATTTTCGTTTTACCCCTGATAAATCAAACCATAATTGTATAGAGTTGTTGATAACCAAAGATTAAAATTAGATTTTCTAGTTTTGCTTCCCAAAGATACACACACATACACACACTCACTCACACACACACACATATGTGTATATGTGTATGTATCTAATATCTGTTTTATTGAAATATTAGTATTTAGATGAAATATTACATAGCCAGTAAATGGATTAAGTTTTGGCTATGGTTATATCTGTTTACATAGAAAGAAATGGATAACTTGGATACTTTAAATGGATATTTCATCAACTTTTTTATAGTATACGCAATAGCTAAATAGTAATAGCCACAGTATCCTTTTACAGATTACAGATAATGCCGTTTCATACTTTTATACAGCAAGTAGCAGACTCTGTGGTTCATCCCTCTGGGGATTATGTTTTACTTCAGACTTCAATTAGACAGTTCTGTTGGGACCCAAGATATAACATTTCCCTTCTTGGCCTTCAGAGCAAAATGAGGCAAGTAGGCAGGAAATGCAGAGTGCCTAACCTAGGCTGGAAAATCTGTCAGATCACTCACTGGTCATAAGTAACCAGTTGCAGTCACTTTTGAGAGCAGAAAGGAAACCAGGGTCTCCTTAGAAGTACGGTTGGTAAAAACTCAGATTCTATAGTGAAATATAAGCAATTATCTTTAGGAGAAATGATTTTTTTCAAGTAATAAGGTCACTGATACACTATGAAGTGACATACTAACGCAGATAAAGGAGGGACAAAATGCTATTGAGAATAAAATGAAAATTAAAAAGTATAAGTGGAAAAATCCAAACCAAACCAATAGATTTTTAGCTAAATTCTTTAGCTGAAATAAGGAGTTTCATTACATCTTTATGAATAGAGATAGGGTATTTATTTTATAACCCCATCTTCATTATATTGAGTTTTATATAATTATGCTAAAGCTAAGTGGTTAAGTGTATGGTAAACTATGTGTGGTTTTCATTTCATAAAAGGGTTTCAATCACTCCTGTACCTCCATAAAATCCTGAATCAAACAGCTCTCTAGAGATGGAGTGGGGCCAAATAACTATAGCAATTTCCAACAGATGGCCAGTTAGGTCTGAGTTACTGAGAGAACTTATATCTTTTAGCACTGAGCCCCATTTATTATTTCCTTTTAACCTTTGTGGAGCCAATCAAATTAAATATTTGACACAGAAGTCTTTAAAGCAAAACCATTTATTGGATGGAAGCAATCAAAACAGGAAAGGGAAGATAGCCCTTCTGGGATCCAGAGATATGGCACTTTTCAGAGCAGAGGTGTCTCTAGGTTTCACACAAGAAAACAGTAAATAAGTTACAACAAATTTGTCTTTGATTAGTTGTGGTTGCCTGACCAGCCTGGGTTTCCATGGTGATCTTCCAGAGACAATATGTGAGAGTGGAAATGGGTTTCATTTTAGTATCAAGGGAACCCTTTTTCTGTGATTACCTCAAACTGCTCAGCAGCTCACCTGGGCTCCGTGTATAGAATGGAGTAAAGGGTCAAATTGGCCACTTTATCCATTTGCCCTAATTGGAAATGCTCTGCCTGTGTCCCTTTGGGTCTTGTTTTTGCTTTGTGTTCATTGGATGAAGTTACTTGACCTTTTTCGTGTTGACTTGATGTAGATCTTTGCACACACACGACTCTCCAACACACAATTTTACCCAAACAGGGTTCCTTGACCTTTATTATATCCAGGGAAGATTTCTGGGCTGTCTTTATCTCCTTCTGGTTCATTAAACTATTATGAGACAGGCCAAAACATGTAATGTTTGACCAACAAAATTATTTAATTCATCTTTTTTGATTAGATAATTCACACAGTATATACGGGGCTTCCCAGGTAGCTCAGCGGTAAAGAAGCCACCTGCTGATGCAGGGCACATGGGTTCAATCCATGAGTTGGGAAGATCCCCTGGAGTAGGAAATGACAACCAGCTCCAATATTCTTGCCTGGAAAATTCAATGGACAGAGGAATCTGGCAGGCTGCAGTCCATGGGGGTCACAAAGAGTCAGATACAACTGAGCAACTCAGCACCCACATATGCAGCATATGCACATTTCAAAAGGCATAAACATGTGTACACTGGAAAGCATATTATCTTTCTCTCATTCCCATAACTCAGTTTCCCATGTTCCCCCTTCAAGAGCAGGTTCTGTTATAAAGTGATATGTCATTTATAACTTCATCCATGATTTTCCTGAGACCCTATCAACTTTCTTTTCTTTCTTTACCATCCTCTCTCCTTGTTTGCTTCCTTCCTTCCTTCTGCAGCATTCTCTCCTCGCTGCTTTGCAACTTGATTTTTGTTTAATTTAGCATTATGTCTTGGACATTATTCCTTATCAGTTTAGAAAATAGCCTAATGTTTTTAATGGACACTTTATTATCTTGTTTAGATATACTTTAAAAGTATTTATCCAGTTTATAACTGATACTCATTTATGTTATTGCCAATATTTTGTTTTACAAATAATGCAGCAGCGAATATTTCTATACGTGTGTTTTGTAGCTTCTGTACCTCTAGAGATAAAATGCAGTAGTCAGTATATTTATACTACCTTCTACCTTCTTTTCTCTTCTCCCAGCTCTTTAAATTTCTAACATTTCTCAATACTGGATTTATAATAGTTACATTTGTTTCTGTAATAATAACCTGTCCATTTGTTCTAGTCTTAGTCTTATGTTTTAACAGACTTGGTGCTCACCATCAATCCTTTTGAAAGTTTCTTCATTCATTTCTTATTTGGCTGAAGTTGGTCCTTTAGTAGTTCTTCAAGAAGGCATCTTGAGAACTGTATTCCCTGAGGTATTGTGCATTTCGTGTTGTCTATATTTGAATAACAGTATGAGTACTGCTTAAATTATTTTCTCACACTCTGCTGATCTCTTCAAAAGACTTAATTGCTCACTACATTTTAGAATTGGATTTTGCCATACAAGGACTTCCCTGGTGGCTCAGACGGAAAAGCGTCTATCTACAATGTGGGAGACCCGGGTTCAAGCCCTGGGTTGGGAAGATCCCCTTGAGAAGGAAATGGCAATCCACTCCAGTACTATTGCCTGGAAAATACCATGAACTGAGGAGCCTGGTAGGCACAGTCCATGGGGTCGAAAAGAGTCGGACACGACTGAGCGACTTCACTTTCACTTTCATACAGAAGGAAGTTTGATACCGGTTTTATTTATTTCTGATTTAAGTGAGTTGATCTTTTATTCTGGATGTCCAAAGAATTCTTTCCTTATCTTTGATATCCAATGAATCTGTGTCTTTGTATCATTCTCTATCAATCATTTAGTTTTGTTTGTTTATTATTGGTAGAATATGCTATACTCTTTGAACCTGTAAATTTAAATCCCTTTTTCTTTCAGTAAAGTTTCTTGAATTTTATTTTTGTATATTTGTTCTCTTTATCGCTTAATATTTTTTTCTTGGGGACTCCAACTATTCAAATATAATGTATATCTTTTGCATTTTCTCAACACGTATCCTTTGTTATTATTCCTTTTATCATTTTCTTAATCCTTTGCCTTGCTTGTCTTTTACTCTGTTTTCACAATTGTCTGATATCCTTCTTGCTACCCCCAAAGTGGCTTTCATTTCCATGATAAGCTTAGTTTTTATATACCCCTTTCCTAAATTGTGCCACCTTTTTTTTTTTCTAAGTTGTCTTCTCATTCAGGTATTCAATGGAATATGTATATGAAACAAGGCACAATTATATGTGCCAGATCACTATTATACAGGCAAAGGATAGAGTAAAAGGAGACAAAGTTTATCCTCCCACAGAGCTTACATTATAGCCTTGACTCTGTTTTATATATGCAATTGTGTGTGTGTGCATGCTCAGTCCTCTTTGTGACTCCAGGGACTGTAGCCCACCAGGCTACTCTGCCCATGGAATTCTCCAGGCAAGAATACAGGAGTGGGTTGCCATTCCCTTCTCCAGGGGATCTTCCTGACCCAGGGATTGAACCCAGGTCTCCTGCATTGCAGGCAACCTCTTTACCATCTGAGCCACGAGGGAAGCCCATATATGTGATTACTTCATTGGATTTCTGTAAAATTCACTACAGTATTTTTGTTTGATTTATGAAAAGTAATTCTTTTGAGTACAGATTTTCTACCATCTGTTTTCCATTTAACTTTTTGGTAGCCTCATTGTAGACCCTATGTCTGTTATGGGTTCTTTTTATTGCTCATCTTTGAATGACATCATTCATTCCTTCTAGACCAATTATTTATATGATGTTTTTTTGGATGGGTGAGAGAGTTATTAGAGCCATGTTTTAGTTGAGGGGTCAGCAAACTGTAATTTTAATGTGGTTCATATCCTTGTTTTGTACAGTCTGTGAACTAGGAATGTATTTCATATTTTTAATGAATTGGAAGCAAAAGGAGGAGGAGGGAGTTGTTGCAGAGACTGTATGTGGCCCACAAAGCATAAAATATTCATTATCTCATCCTTTGCAGAAAATGTTAGCCAGTTCCTATTTCATGCTAGCAATGGTTCTTATCATAAAACAAAATAATGTGTTAATGAGTTTGTTAGCCTTCATTTATTCCAGGAAATTGACATTACCAGTGCAAAGGAGCTCTCATGAATCTCTTTACTCTAGCTTGCCTCAGAAACTGTCCACTTCCTTCAAATATGGCTCTGTGTGTGTGTGTGTGGTGTGTATGGATGTATCTGCATATGATTTATCATTCACCTTTATATTCTATACCCTGTTTTTAGAGACAGTGATAGAATTTGTCAAAAAATATTTTGCTACCAGCACATATATAATTTTCATTTGTGGAGATGAAAGATTATTGATATTGCTTACAAGTATATGTCACTTGCCTTGGAAAATAGTGCTCTGATGCCCTTCTCTGAGTCCTGAAGCCAAGGATGTATTCTCAGGGATTGTTCCTACACTTCTTTTGTATTTTTTCTACATTTTCCAGCTTTCACTCATGTATTGTGATTTATTTCCAGCTTTCACTCATTTATTGTGATTCCCTGGTAGCTCAGACGGTAAAGCGTCTGCCTACAAGGCGGGAGAACTGGGTTCGATCCCTGGGTCGGGAAGATCTCCTGGAGAAGGCAATGGCAACCCACTCCAGTACTCTTGCCTGGAAAATCCCTTGGACCAAGGAGCCTGGTAGGCTACAGTCCATGGGGTTGCAAAGAGTCGGGCGCGACTGAGCGACTTCACTTCACTTAATTGTGATTTAACTTACAAATATTAAATCAAAGGCAGACAACGGGTTTCTATTTCTTTTCTTTTTTTTTTAGGTATAGTTATTTTATTTTATTTATTTTTTATTTTTTTTTAATTTTATTTTTAAATTTTACATAATTGTGTTAGTTTTGCCTATTTCTTATTCTCTTAGTTGTTTCCATATGATTACTCAAAGAAGAAGAGGAAAATATCTACCTTAGTGATCATATTTTAAATAAAATCTCTACATTTCTATAAACATGCAAAACCTTTACCTTGGAATATGTTATCAGAAAACTTTCAGGAATAAAGATAGTAAAGTGAAATAGTAAGGATGATAGGAATGCCAGTGTAAGTTGATATTACTGTGAATAAACAGTAAATGCTTATCAGACTGCCTCACAAATATCTAACCAGAACATAATGCTATTGTTGCACATATGGCAAATCCTTCAGAGCCCTATATGGTTGGTTGATTAAATTCCACTTAATGATTTAAGTGACGGGAAGGAAGACTTAAGGAATATGTGAATGCCTTGTCAGAGTTGGAGAGACTTGTTCTGCAGATCAGCAAGCCGTCGGTGCCGACACTGTATAACGCACTGTGCTAGGTGCCACTTCACTCTGTACTTGTCATCAAGCAGATCATTATGCCACCAAAGGCAAGAGGAAACGGTTTCAACTAGAGCTGTAATTGATATAAAATGAATCGCTTAGTGTGAGAGTTTCAAAAGAAGGACATATACATGGAAAACTCTGTACAAGCAATCCGCTTTCATCTGCAGTTTTGTTTTCTTTGGTTACTGTTAATAGCAATCATCTGTGATCTGAAAATATGAAAAGGAAAATTCCAGGAATAAACAATTCATAAGTTTTTAATTGTGTGTCATGCTGAGCAGTATGAGCAAATTTTGTGCTGTCTTGCTCAGGATGTGGATCATTCCTTTTTCTAGCATATCCTGCCTGTTAGGCACTTAATAGATATCTCAGTTATCAGATTGACAGTGGTATTACAGTGCTTCTTCAAGGAGCCCTTATTTCACTTAATAATGGCCCCAAAGTGCAGAAATATAGAAGCTGACTGCCTATCAGTAATTATTTTAAACACAAATGGATTAAATTCTCCAAAGTGCTTCCTTTAATTGAAAAGGTTAAAGTTCTCAACTTAATAAGGAAAGAAAAAAGTACTGTATGCTGAGGTCGCTATGATCTGTGGTAAGAATGAATCTTCTATCCATGGAATTAAAGAAAGGAAAAAAATTCATGCTAGTTTGGCTCTTTTGTTCCATAGACTGCAAAAGTTAGGGTCATAGTAAATAAGTGCTTTTTTAAGATGGAAAATGGATTGCATTTATACAGTAGGATATTTGGAGAGAGAATGAAACTATATTCACATTACTTTTGATATAGTATACGCCTATACTTACCCTACTTTATTATTAGTTATTGTTTTTAATATCTTACTATGCCTAATTTATAAATTAAACTTTATCACAGTTGTATTTGTATATGAAAAAAAAAACATATATAGGAATTGATACTGTCCATGATTTCAGTTATCTACTAGGGGTCTTGCAACATATCCCTGTAGATAAAGGGGGACTGCTGTATTTGAAGTAATGAGGACCTTGGGAGAAAATAAGATAGTGAAGTATCATGACCACTAACTTTTCTTCTAAGACTCTTGACACATAGGGTGAAAAATTAAGATAGCTAGATGACTCCATTCAAAAGTGTAAATGAGAAAAAGAATGAGATTAACTTCATAATGGAAGTTTGTTTTACTTCTTCACACACATTAACCTATGCAGTGAAGTTAAAATCCTTTAAAGTTCAGATAGTGGATCTTATTTGAAATCAACTGGACTTAGCTTAATTTTCAATATTTTGCAGTTGCAACGTGTTTCCAATATAATTAAAAAGTAAGTTTGTTCTGCAACGAACAATGGGATACATGTATCTTTTCCAATTTTGGTTCTATATTCTGTCTCCCACCCTCATTTTCATGAAGGACATGAATTTTGGTTTTTAAATTTGCATAGTAACATTTACTTCTTTTCTGCTCCATGAAGGAATATAATTAAAACAGTGAAAAGCATTGAGCTGATGGTTCATAATGCACTAATTCATGATAGTGTATTAGCATTCTGATTAAAATAAACTACCTAATGAAACTGGAGAAAGATATCATTCTCACCCTTCTCATTATATGTATGGTGAGTTCTGTGATTCAGGCGATGTTGCAGCAGAGAGGCTATCGTAAGTGAATGCTGCTTAGGAAGCTATTCAACGGGAGTTTTTAAACAGCTGTTCCCAAGCTTCATTAAGACTCATTATGAGTTGTCATGTAATGGAGAACTTATATTTTTTGATGATCTCTGCATACCAGTAAAGATAAAAGTATGTCTTAAGGCAGAACTAAAAAGAACAGAAGTTGGTACATATTAAAAATAGATTACTAAAATGCCCTAGTTAGCTGGCACAGACCTTAAAAGCTCAGTACAATCATTCAGATTTAAAGGGAAAGATAAAAAGTGACTAAATTCACTGAGCTTTTAATACATCAACTGTTATATTTTAGGGGAAAAGCTCTATTCTTTTATATGAAAGCTACCTGGGGGCCCCAAAGATTGATCTGCACCTCTTATGATGGGAATTGAGAGAGCTGGCATGGTCACAGCTGAGAAGGGGCATTCTGATGGCTTTTCTAATTGCTACCTTGGTTTCAAGTGCAGGTAAGAGTAGTATCTTCCCTCCATGCATCACACTCAAGACACCTTTCTCACACCACTCAAAGTTAAAGGTAATCTCAGTTCTTGGTTGAAACATGAGCATCATTGATACATCTAGATCTTTATTCACAAGGACCTCCAGAATGAATATATACATAGAATGGACTCAGAAAACATATTTTGGGGAGCAGGAGATAAAGGGTGTTGGTTTGAAGTTTCAGAGCTGTTTTTGCAGAGCAAGCACACTTTTTTTTTTTTTAACTTACATTGTCAATAAAAGCAGTTAAAAATTTAAAGGGATGTCTTTATAGTTCATGAAAAGTAAGAAAACATTAAGTATACACATCAAATGTTAAAACTGTAAGAATTTGAGCATTATACAAGGAATAATGAAAATTAAAGATGGTCACTTCAGCACCAAAACCATTGCCTAGAACTGCCATTCTTCCATCAAATGTAGCGCTTTCTCACAAGCACTGTCACCAGGAAGAATCCTGTCAGGGCCATCTGTGTGTATCCTAGGTCCCTAAAAATAGGGCCATCTGTGTGTCAAGGTCTCCATGGCTCAATGTCAACTGCAGCCTTCATTCTCATACTCAGTCACGCTCATCCAGAACTCAATATCCCTTAGAAAAACCAAGAAAATGCCAAGCACGTGGCTTCCCTTTTGATTAGTTGTTTTCTTTTGTGAGAAAGGAGATAGTGTTTAGCAGGTACATTGCACCCTTGTCAGTAACAAACAGAAGACCAGATTGCCATGAAGTTCAAGAACTGGGGCTGCTCAGAGAAAATGTTGCTTCATGACAGAGAGCCAGACATGAAAGTAGTTTAGGGAAAGTGCTTTGGAAGTTAAGAAATGCAAGTTTACGTAAGCACAAATGCTGCAGAAAGCTGAGGATGAGGGTACCATCTAAGAAAGTTTGCAGAGGCAGAGTAAGATAAAGCTAGATCTGTGTACTCAGTATTGTAGGAAAAGTGTAATGTCTCTTTTACTCAAGATTAGTGTAAAAAGGGAGAAAGTTGGTGTTGGGTGAAGAACATGGCTCCCTGTTAAAGAGCAAGCTGAATAAAGTGAGAGTGGGTAAGGAGAAAAGATTATTTTTCTCTGTTCTTGAAATGTGCTCATATTGTAACCATTTTGTTTTTGAAAAAATTTCCAAGGTAACTGATTATCTTTTTCAGTTGTTGCAAACCAAATTACTGAAGAGCTTTATATTTGATAGTCTTTAAACTGACATCTTGATATTGCCAGTAGGTGTATTAAGTGTTGGAGGACACAGGAGAATTTAAGGAGCATTTATGAGCATTTGCCTATTTAATGCACTGAGGAGTTATCCAGGAAGTATAGCAGCTTCTTATAGGAAAGTTCTAATTCCTGTTGAGACCACTCACAGATTAATTTGACATGGCAAGTGGCAATATTATTGTTTACCTAATCCCAGTGGTGGCTCAGATGGTAAAGAGCCTGCCTACAATGTGGGAGACCTGAGTTCGATCCCTGGGTAGGTAAGATCCTCTGGAGAAGGAAATGGCAACCCACTCCAGTACTCTTGCATGGAAAATCCGATGGATGGAGGAACCTGGTAAGCTACAGTCCATGAGGTAGCAAAGAGTCAGACAGGACTGAGTGACTAAACTTTCACTTTTACTTTCAATCCCAGTGCAGCAAATCTAATGTTCTCCCTTAAATAGGCTTTCTTTCCTTTCTCTCATCACTATAGAACTTTGAATGGTATCTGCTTTCAAATCATGTTTTGAATGATTTGAAGCATCAATTATGCTTTCAAATGCTGCTTATATTACAACTCACTGAAGAAGGTAGGGCCAGAATTACAATTCTCATTTTATAGTTGAGGATACAGGTAAAGCAGGGCTTCCCAGGTGGCTCAGTGGTAATGAATCTGCCAACTAATGTGGGGGATGGAGGAAACATAGGTTTGATCCCTGGGTCGGGAAGATACTCTGGACGAGGAAATGGCAACCCACTCCAGTATTCTTACCTGGACAGAGGAGCCTGGGGGGCTGCAGTCCATGGGGTCACAACTTGTCAGACACAACTGAGTGAATGAGCATGCCACAGCACAGGTCAAGGAGGCTATGGAAACTGACCAGGCTATGCAGCTGGTTAGCAGTTGACCTAGAACTTCAACACAGGTGTCCTGAATCTAATCTTGAAAGCAGGTCCTTTCCAGGAGAACACACTGCTACACACCTAATTTTAAAAGAGGGGATTCCTGAGGAAAAAAATGATCTGCTTTTGGTCAATCCATTTTCTAGGATTCCTGGGGAGATTTTTGAGATCAAGTCTAGAATGACAATAATTAATTCTTGCCAACTGAGAAGACATATTTTGGAAGTTCCTGCAGCTGTTATTATTTTTTGTAGTTGTATTTTATTTTTTCAATATTTTTATGACAAAGAAATTGCCTCTTAAATATGCAGTGCTTTTAATAGTAATGAAATATCTGTATGACTAGCTCAATATGTGAAAGGATGATAGGCAATTTAACTTGGCTGTGTAGGCTCTGCTTGTATCTTGTAATGGATAGTACCACCTTAGTTTTATGCCACATTTCTCAATATTGCTGAGGTTTAACAAACTGCATGGCTATGTGAACAACCTGTTCTCCCCATGAAAGATGGCAAACATGCTGTGATGAAAATACTGTGCAATCATTTTTCAGAATGGATCCTCTCTATTCTGGATACAGCTACTAAAATAAGAATGGAACAAAACAGACAGGGATTTGTTAAAGTAAAATGGGACTCAGATGCTAAGAGGTCATAGTCTTTCGTTGTATATTCTTGTAAGCTTATTCCTCAAGGTTGACATACAGGATTTTTGTTTCTTGAATAAGTAGCAGTTAAAATAACTTGTCTTTCTTATATATCATGCCTGTGTTTCCTTCTTGTATTTCTGATGTAATTCAGACTTCCATTTTGGTAATTCTTGAGTTCAAAAGGAGATGGGATTCACATAAATATCACTTAAAATATAGTCCGTCATGGGCTATTCACTGGAATAGGTTTTATGTCCTCTCTGTATTATTTGACTCACCATCAAAGGTACAGTTTGTTCTCTGTATTTTCAATTTAGTGTATCCTGAGTATTACATGGTGTGTTAATTTGAAATATGAGTACGATAGGGTATGGCAGGAACCACAGTATTTAATGTGAATAAATTGGAGTCTTAGGCCCGTGAGTCAGACCAGCCTTTGCCAAGATGTATTCAGCAGAACATAAATCTTATAGTATAAAGAGGGTGGGTAGGGATGAGAAGGAGGAAGGATATTTGAGAAATGCTATATGCCTCTCTTTGGAATTAGTAATTTATTAGCATTTTAATGGCCTTGAGAATTCCTACAGTAGATAATTTTATTTAACTTTGTTTAATTCAGTGTTTCTCAAATTTATTTGTCAATCATAAATATTTCATTGGATTTTTATTATAGGCCAAGGTTTCTTGAAAAAAAAACATGTAAAAATCCTTGCCCCTATGGAGCTCACATTCAAGTGGGGGACACAGATAGTAACAAATAAGCATATAAGGTAAAAAATAACAAATAAACGTGCAAAGCGCTATGGAGATTAAAAGCAGAGAGAGGGGATGAAGGGAGTGATAGTCAAGGAAAAAGGTTGGCATTTATTTGACTAGAGAATCTGTGTTGTAAATGAGTAATACTTCTTAAGGACTCAAGAACTACAGTCTACAGAAAACGCTATGAGAACCAGAGTTGGATCCTCCGTCAGGACCTTGGACAGCTCATTTTCTAGCTACATGTCTCCTATTTCTTTATATAACCTGATTTCTTTAAAAAGTACCCTATATCCCAAATGTATTTTTCTGAATTTGTCCGACAATAGCTGTGATTTATGAGCTCGTGCTGATACAGTACTTAAACCTTTAATACAAGCTTTGTCCTTTGAGGGAATAAAATAGATGACCAAAAATCAGATTAATAACCACTAGATGTCGGTGTTATCATTGGGTAACAGACATGATCTTAAATCTCCTTAGCAGGCATGGTTGACCTAGATACTTTACTGCATAAGTAGATATTAAAAAATACCTTCTAAGTTTATTATAATCTAGCTGCATAACTTTTTTCAAGCAGTTCCTAGATGATAAAGACAAATATAATTCAGAACAAGATTTAAAGAAAACATAAGAATGTTGGCATATACCTATTGACCAAGCTGAACAATGAATTGTGACACATTTTGTTTACATTTCCTCAATGAAACCTTTACTGAGCAATTATTATGTGTCAGGTTCTCGACTAGGCACCAGCAAAGATAAAATTAATAAGCTAATGTTCCACAAAGCAAGAATAGTTAACAATATGCTGTCGATTATATTGGTTAACATAGAAGGTTAATACATTTATGAAAACAGAGTAAGAAGGATGGAGATAGAGTGGTATAACTAGCTTTATAGACAATTCAGTGGCAATAAGAAGGATTGATTTGCAGGGGGACAATCTGGGGTCATGGAGACCTTAGGAGATGTAGTTGGCAAATATTTATACTGACTTATTTCAAAGACATATTAGAAGCCATAGGGTAGTAGCTCCATCAACATCCATCATCAACTCTGCAAATCTACCTGCATCTTGACCATTCTTCTTTCCTCTCCTCCTGTGGCATAGATACTTCTTTTTCTGTGTAAGGCTAACATGTCTATCTGTCCTTCAGACCTCCATCAGGGGACTTGGTGGTACTGAACATCCTTAACCTTCACTATCTTCCTCTCTCTCAAGTTTCTTCCCTTCAGGATTTACATATGCTCTGTTATCACCAATCCTAAAAAATAAAACAAAACAAGCTAATCAACCCTCCAATCCATGAACATTCACTGTTCACACAAAATTCTTACAGCTGTCACCTAAAAGAATTGATTACACTTCCCATTCACTCACTCCTCAACCAGCACTCCTCTGTCCATACAAACTGCTCCCACCTCTGGTTACCAAAGACCTCTGCATCTCCGAGTTCAGTGGGTGCTTTTGTCCTTTACTTTGATGACTTCAGACCATCTGCCACTCCATACTATCATTTTTCACAACACCACATTTTCCTGGTGTGTCTCTCTAATTATTAGCACTGCTTGCCAGATACTTCATTGCCTTTTTTTCCCCTCTCAGATACTGATTTGGTTTAGGTTCTCCACTACCCCAACACCCATTCTCACCCCCTGCACTTCATCCACAGGTCATGCTTATCTGCTTTCATGGCTAGCTATTTTACTTATATGCCAAATACTCTGAAATCTTTGCTTTCAGCCCAGTTTTCCCTCATTTTTCTCCTAGTGTCTTCAGATCCAGCATATTAAAAACTAGCATCATTTTCTTTTAAAACTTGCTTCTTAATGCATTCTAATTTTCCTGTTGTTCAATTTAGAAAGTGTGACATCACTTTTGATTTTTCCTTCTTCTTCTATGACTATATTCAATAGATGCACATACATTTAAACTTATTTTTTGAGTGCCACTATGTGCCAAAAGCTCTGAACATGGTGGCGAACAAGACATACAGAGCCCTGACTTCATTGAGCTTACAGCTGAGTGGAAGAAGCAGAGAATAAATATGAGAGTTGCTGCGGCTGCTAAGTCACTTCAGTCGTGTCTGACTCCGCGACCCCATAGACGTAAGTCATAGTTAACAAGTTATGATAGATATTTTGAAAAGATATCTGTGAATAAAAATATTGTGTCTAACATTAAACAAGGTGTTTAAAACTGAGACCTCAAGGATAGTAATAAATCAGTTATTAAAATTGGGAAAATATTGTTTCAGACAGAGAGGAAAAACATGTGTGAAGGCATTGAGGTAGAAAAGTATTTGTCAGAAGGCTGATATAAAATCTTAAACCTGCTTATATCTGTCTTTGTTTAAACCTCTAACTGCTCAATATGGTTAGTGAAGCCCCTTAGGGTTGTGCGCCTGACTTGTCCTAGCCCCACTTCTTGCTCTGCCCCTTCAGTCTGTCTATATTACATGGGGTTTGTTTGCTTCTCTCAATAAGCTAAGCTCTCTCTAGCTTCATAACTTCTGGCAAAATTTTTCCTTTGCTGCTGATCTTCTTCTCATTAGCCTCTTTCCTTTATTTGGCTGGTTGAGACTCATTCTTTAGGTCTTCTCAGGGGCTGGTCTTGCTTGATTTACTGCTCCACCCCATCTCCTGGTAGGAGACTATTTCAAAGAAGTCCCTATGCTCCTCTTTCATAACTAGTTTTGCTCTGTGCTGTGCTTACTTGCTCAGTCATGTCCAGCTCTTTGCCACCGCATGGACTGTAGCCTGCCAGGCTCCTCTGTTCATGGGGATGCTCCAGGCAAGAATACTGGAATATGTTGCCATGACCTCCTCCAGGGGATCTTCCCAACCCAGGGATCAACCCAGGTCTCCTACAATGCAGGTGTATTCTTTACTATATGAATCATCAGGGAAGCCCAGCTTTGCTCTAGTTTAGTGTTAATCTTCTATGCCAAACTATATGCTCAATGAGGACAGGAACTTGGTAATTTTTTTAACCCTTTATCTTCAGTGCCTAGTACTATACATCCATTTTATAAGCGCTGAATAAAACATTTGTTGGTGAATGAATGAGTAAAATGAATGAAGGAAAGGATATTTAAAGAGAGGCAGATGTCAGGGGTCAGATGATCACCCACAGATGCTACCCTTATTGATGGACAAGTTCATGCAGGAAAGATACATGAATCAGCTTGAGAAATTGTGGATTTTAGTTTAGGAGTCACAATCTTCATGTGTAATAGTCTCATAAGAAAAAAAAAAAAAGAACTCATTTGACGTCCCCATCTTTCCTCATCCCCTGTTTCATCTCTACTGCTCTTCTTGGAGAAAAACTCCTCAAAACAGCTATCACAATCTTCCCCACTTCTGTTGTTCATTTATCCCACTTCAATGAGTATTTTGTCTCCAGCACTCAACAGGACCTGCTCTTATCACTGTCTCTAATAGTCTGTTTGTTTCAAACCCAGTACCCAATCCATCTTACTTAGGAGCACTGATACTGTTCATCCTTCCTTCTTTCTGGAAAAACTTTCTTCTTTGATCTTTCAATTTTCTTCAAACCACCCTGTTCTTCACCCTTTTGCTAGATTTTACTCCACTTCCCAAACATTAATAAAGCAGAAGTAGATGTCTTTCTGAAACTCTTTTGCTTTTTTGATGATCCATTGGATGCTGGCAATTTGATCTCTGGTTTCTCTGCCTTTTCTAAATCCGTCTTAACATCTGGAAGTTCATGATTCACTTACTGTGGAAGCCTTGCTTGGAGAATTTTGAGTATTACTTTGCTAGGGTGTGAGATGAGTGCAATTGTGCAGTAGTTTGAACATTCTTTGGCATGGCCTTTTTTTGAGATTGGAATGAAAACTGACCTTTTCCAGTCCTGTGTCCACTGCTGAGTTTTCCAAACTTGCTGGCATATTGAGTGCAGCACTTTAACAGCATCATTCTACTTCTGCTTTATTGACTAGGCCAAAGCCTTTGACTATGTAGATCACAACAAACTGTGGAAAATTCTTAAAGAGATGGGAGTACCAGACCATGTTATCTGCCTCCAGATATATCTGTATGCAGGTCAAGAAGCAAGAGTTAGAATTGGACATGGAACAGCAGACTGGTTCCAAATTGGGAAAGGTGCATGTCAAGGCTGTGTATTGTCACCCTGCTTACTGGAGTGGGGTGCCATTGTGTACTCTGCATATAAGTTAAATAAGCAGGGTGACAATATACAGCCTTGATGTACTCCTTTTCCTATTTGGAACCAGTCTGTTGTTCCATGTCCAGTTCTAATTGTTGCTTCCTGACCTGTATAGAGGTTTCTCAAGAGGCAGATCAGGTGGTCTGGTATTCCCATCTCTTTCAGAATTTTCCACAGTTTATTGTGATCCACACAGTCAAAGGCTTTGGCATAGTCAATAAAGCAGAAATAGAAGTTTTTTTGGAACTCTTTTCCAAAAGAGTGTGAGATGAGTGCAATTTAGAAAGCATCTATTCCCTGGTGAGTTCCAGTTTGACATGAGTATCCCTGGTCTCAGTCACAAGCCTCAGATTCACCTATTCAGTTTTCTACTTTACATCTGCACTTAGATGCTAATTAGACATCTCAAATGTTACACAGCAAAGACTGTCGAATTTCCTTCCTCCAGAAGTCTTTCTCATTTCGGTAAATACAATTCTTTCTGCCAGTTGCCTAATTCAAAGATCCTAAATTCTTGATTCTTCTCTTGCTCTCACATCCCACATTCCATCTATCCCAGTCCTAAATGCTGTGATTTTGAAATATGTCTCCTTACCACACTGCTCTCCACCAATGACAAAGTAGGCTAACCAGTCCCTTGATTCTATCCATGTTCCATAAAACCTATTTCTGTGCGGTAACCAGGGTTATTTTTTTGTAAATTTTACTAGATCATATTACTTCTGTTTGCAAAATCCTCCAATGGCATTTCATCTCACTCTGCCCTTACCCTGGCTTTCAAGGCCTTATGTGATCTGTCCCCAGTCCTGCCTTTCTGAGTTTATCTCATTCTGTTTTCCTCCTTGGCAAAATGTATTCTCACCACACTGACTTCTTTGCTTTCCTTCAGTACTCCAGGACAGCTGCCACTCTAGACCCTTTGCATGATCTGGTCTTTATCTGGGAACACTCTTTGTCCCTGTGTTTAACATGGCTCACTCCTTCCTTTAAGTCTCTGTTGAAATGTTACTTTATCTGAGAGTCTTTCTATTAGCACCTCATCAAAAATAGAATCTTCCCTCCCTTTCTGTCCTACCCACCTTAACATCATAATACTTAACCATATTTGACTCTTGATGCATTTCTTTAGTTCAGATAGTATGCACGTAATGGGCACATAAATGAATTCAATCAGAATTCTAACTAGATTTTAGACTTATGGTTTAGATTGACAGCCTATTCTGTTTCCTTCTACATGATTCAAGCAAGGCAAAGAACTGAGGGCTTTTTTTTTTTTTTTTTTTGATAATATGTGTCTTGTTCTTTGGATGGCAGGTCAATTCCTAAAAATAATTGATTATATGATAGGATTATGTGGTTCCTCTTTTTGCTAAAAATTTATACTCTTTTTTCCTTGTCTGTTCTTGTGCTCTTACCTCAGGTTACCTTGATTATTCACATTTTAAATGGATGGGCTCATTCTTCTTATTCTTTCAGCTTAGGGCTCCTTTAAAGTTTATATGCATAAAGAAAGAGCAGCAGCACTATCAGTAACTTAGTTTTCTAAGCCAGTCTGATTCTTTTAGAAAAATTCTAAAAGGGTTTACCTCACTTTTTAACCTCATAACATTTTCAAAACAACATAACATAGCAAAAATAATTTGTAAAGAGTTATGCAGTAATTTCCCAACACCTCTCAACACCATGTGCCAGCTGGTGCTCTCAGGGTGAATGGCTGGGTAATGGCTCAGTTCCCAGGGAGAAGGAAATGAATATCTAAGCAAGTTTTTTGTTTTGTTTTTCAGTGCAATTAAATTCCCTAAGGCAGACACTTTGTTTTATTCCAGGCTTTCCCCCCGCACCTCCCCTCCCACCCCAGTCCCCCTCTCCTGGGCCTAGCGTTGTGCCTTGCATTTTGTGGATATGCTAAAAGTAAATCTGAAGAAATGAGTTAAAATTAGCAACAGGAGTTCATGTAAATAGACACCAAGGTTGTTTTCTGGAAGGAGTCTTCAATAGGATGTGTGAGGTATGTGTTTTAAACCTTGGTCAGAATGAGTAAACCACAGCATTTGTTTACTCACGTATAAAATTGGGATAATGATACCTCATAGGAGTTGTTGTGAACAGTGAGTGAAAGGACATGGAATATGTGGCACATGTTGGACACTAGATAAAAGTTAAAATTATTATTCAGCCCCCACCAACCCCCCTTCTTATTCTTTGATTCATTACCAAAATTTGGCCCTTTGTATGCTAAAGCTGAAACTCCAGTACTTTGGCCACCTCATGTGAAGAGTTGACTCATTGGAAAAGACCCTGATGCTGTGAGGGATTGGGGGCAGGAGGAGAAGGGGACGACAGGATGAGATGGCTGGATGGCATCACTGACTCGATGGACATGAGTCTGAGTGAACTCCGGGAGTTGGTGATGGACAGGGAGGCCTGGCGTGCTGCGATTCATGGGGTCACAAAGAGTCGGACACGACTGAGCAACTGAACTGAACTGAACTGAACTGAAATAAATAATCTTGGGCAAATCACACTCCTTTGGCACTTTTGTTCCAATGAATCATAATATCTGAATGTTTATTTGAGGATCAAATGAGGTTATGCACAGTAAAACTCTTAAGCCTAATAGGCATTTTTGAGCTTACATAATACATTATTATTATTATTAGGCAAAATTTCTATTATTATATAAATAACAGTATGGTGTAGTATTTGTTGATCATTCTGTATTCAATATGCTCCAGGTTCCTTGAGGAGATCTCCATATTTTGGCATATTCCCAAACTTTCCTGTCTTTGCAAACTACTCTTTCCTTACATCCTCACCTATTCCCTCAAGAACCCTTTTCTTCCTTGTCAAAGAAGGAGAAAAGGAGCAGCTGTGATCTGAGTCAAAGTCAAAAAAGAGCCCTCAAGAATACTTACTTATGTAACAATAGTAAGGAGTGGATTATTTATTGGGAAGAATGTGATTAAAGATGGAACTGAACAGGAATAATCGTTTCTTGGGCCATTTTTTCTTTGGTTACTTGATAGTTTCTTGATCTTAACACTACTGATGTTTTAGGCTGAATAATTTTTTGTTGGGGTTGCAGGTTGTATTTGGCCTTATAGGATCTTTAGCTGAATCCCTGGCCTCTACCCATTAGAGGCTCATGGTACCTCCTAGTTGTAACTACAAAAAATGTCTTTAGATACTGCCAATTATTCCCTGGTAGGATTGGGATAGTGGTGGTAGGAAATAGCTCCTGAATAAGAACACTGATTTACTGCAGCAATGGGAGAGATTAAAGAAAGTTTCCCAATAAAAGATTTCCTACCATCCTCAGAAGAAAGCATGATTTAGGCTGGATTCTAGGGTAACATGGGCTTCCCAGGTGGCTCAGTGATAAAGAATCCTCCTGCCAATGCAGGAGACATGGTTCGATCCCTGGGTCGGGAAGATCCCCTGGAAAAGGGAATGGCAACCCACTTCAGTATTCTTGCCTGGGAAATCCCTTGGACAGAGGAGCCTAGTGGGCTACAGTCCATGTGTTGCAAGGAGTCAGATGCTATTAAGTGTGTGCATGAGCACATGTGCGTGTGCATGCACGCACACACACAAACACATACACTAGGGCAACATAAGTAAGGAGGGGTCTATCTGATATAGTCATTTTCTCTCACATCCTCTTGCTTAGGGGCATTAAATTCAATACTCGCTTATGGTTGGGTGACTTTGATGCCAGTTTCCTGAAACTGGCAGTCTACAGTTGATATTTCTAATTATTAATAATACTTGCTTTTATTCATGTTCTTGTTTAGACATTAAGTTATTTTTGGTGGCTCAGACAGTAATAGTCTGCCTGCAATGCAGGAGACATGGGTTACATCCCTTGATCAGGAAGATCCTCTGGATAAGGGAATGGCTACCTACTCCAGTATTCTTGGTTGGAGAATTCCATGGACAGAGGAGTCTGGCAGGCTACAGTCCATGGGGTTGCAGAGTTGGAAAGAACTGAGTGACTAACATGCTTTATTAATATATGGTACTTAAATTTGAGTAAATCCCTTAAATTATACAGTGGAAGTGACAGATTCAAGGGATTAGATCTGATACATAGAGTGCCTGAGGAAATATGGACAGAGATTTGTAATGTTGTACAGGAGGCAGTGATCAAAACCATCCCCAAGAAGAAGAAATGCAAGAAGCCTGAGGAGGCCTTACAAATAGCTGAGAAAAGAAGAGAAGCGAAAGGCAAAGGAGAAAAGGAAAGATATATCCATTTGAATGCAGAGTTCCAAAGAATAGCAAAGAGAGATAAGAAAGCCTTCCTAAGTAATCAATGCAAAGAAATAAATGAAAACAAAAGAACGGGCAAGACAGCTGATTCATGGGAATGTATGGCAAAACCACTACAATATTGTAAAGTATTAGCTTCCAATTAAAATAAATAAATTAAAAATAAAAAGAAAATTAGAAATACCAAGGTAATATTTCATGCAAATATGGGCACAATAAAGGATAGAAACAGTATGGACCTAACAGAAGCTGAAGATGTTAAGAAGAGGTGGCAAGAATACACAGAAGAACCATACAAAAAAATATTCATGACTGAGATAACCACGATGGTATGATCACTCACCTAGAGCCAGACATCTTGGAGTGTGAAGACAAGTGGGCCTTTGGAAGCATCACTACGAACAAAGCTAGTGGAGGTGATGGAATTCCTGTTGAGCTGGTTCAAATCCTAAAAGATGATGCTGTGAAAGTGCTGCACTCAATATGCCAGAAAATTTGTAAAACTCAACAGTGGTCACAAGACTGGAAAAGATCAGTTTTCATTCCAATCCAAAAGAAAGGCAATGCCAAAGAATGCTCAAACTACTGCACAATTGCACTCATCTCACATGCTAGCCAGCATGAAACTCAGAAGGTGAGGGAGGGGGAAGGTGATCACCGGGGGCTGGCCGACCAGCCCAACCTGCAGTGAGGACAGCTAACCTTCCATACTTGGTCCAGGAGGGAACCAGGGGGTGACCTCCATCGTGGGCCTGCTCACCTTGGTGAGCGAGGGAGCAGGGCTGGGGACACTGGCCGGTTGCATCGGGGATGGCAGACAAGCCCTCGCATCCATCCACCTGGTGGATAGGCTACTCACTCCTGTATTCTTGGGCTTCCCTGTGGCTCAACTGATAAAGACTCTGCCTGCAATGTGGGAGACCTGGGTTGGATCCCTGTGTTTGGAAGATCCTCTGGAGAATGGAAAGGCTGCCCACTCTAGTATTCTGGCCTTGAGAATTCCATGAAATGTATAGTCCATGGGGTTGCAAAGAGTTGGACATGACTGAGCAACTTTCACTTCATTTCACATGCTAGCAAAGTAATGCTCAAAATTCTCCAAGCAAGGCTTCAACAGTATGTGAACCAAGAATTTCCAGATGTTCAAGCTGGATTTAGAAAAGGCAGAGGAACCAGAAATCAAATTACCAACATTTTCTGGATCGTAGGAAAAGAGAATTCCAGAAAAATGTCCACTTTTGCTTCATTGACTACGTTAAATCCATTGACTGTGAATCACACCAAACTGTGGAAAATTCTTAAAGAGATGGGAACACAAGACCACCTTACCTGCTTCCTGAGAAATCTGTATGCAGGTCATGAAGTAACAGAATCAGACTTGGAACAATGGACTGGTTCCAAATTAGGAAAGGAGTACATCAAAGCTGTATATTGTCACCCTGCTTATTTAACTTCTATGCAGAGTACACAATGGCACCCCACTCCAGTACTCTTGCCTGGAGACTCCCATGGACAGAGGAGCCTGGTGGGCTGCAGTCCATGGGGTTGCTTTAGAGTCGGGCACGACTGAGTGACTTCACTTTCATTTTTCACTTTCATGCACTGGAGAAGGAAATGGCAACCCACTCCAGTGTTCTTGCCTGGAGAATCCCAGGGACAGAGGAGTCTAGTGGGCTGCCGTCTATGGGATGGCACAGAGTCGGACATGACTGAAGTGACTTAGCAGCAGCAAAGTACATCATGCGAAAAGCTGGGCTGGGTGAAGCACAAGCTGGAATCAAGATTGCCTGGAGAATGGCATTGAAACATGTATAATATCATGTATGAAACGAGTTGCCAGTCCAGGTTCAATGCATGATACTGGATGCTTGGGCCTAGTGCACTGGGACGACCCAGAGGGATGGTATGGGGAGGGAGGAGGGAGGAGGGTTCAGGATGGGGAACACATGTATACCTGTGGCGGATTCATTTTGATATTTGGCAAAGCTAATACAATTTTGTAAAGTTTAAAAATAAAATTAAAAAAAAAAAAAGAATGTTAAAAAAAAAAGATTGCCTGGAGAAATATCAGTAACTTCAGATATGCAGATGACACCACCCTTATGGCAGAAAGTGAAGAGGAACTAAAGAGCTTCTTGATGAAAGTGAAAGAGGAGAGTGAAAAATCTGACTTAAAACTCAACATTCAAGAAACTAAAATCATGGCATCCGGTCCCATTCAGTTCAGTTCAGTTGAGTTCAGTCGTTCAGTCGTGTCCGACTCTTTGCGACCCCATGAACTGCAGCACGCCAGGCCTCCCTGTCCATCACCAACTCCCAGAGTTCACTCAGACTCATGTCCATCGAGTCAGTGATGCCATCCAGCCATCTCATCCTTTGTTGTCTCCTTTTCCTCCTGCCCCCAATCCCTCCCAGCATCAGAGTCTTTTCCAATGAGTCAACTCTTTGCATGAGGTGGCCAAAGTACTGGAGTTTCAGCTTTAGCATTATTCCTTCCAAGGAAATCCCAGGGCTGATCTCCTTCAGAATGGACTGGTTGGATCTCCTTGCAGTTATGACAAATAGATGGCAAAACAATGGAAATGGTGAGAGACTTCATTTCTTGGGCTCCAAAATCACTGCAGATGGTGACTGCAGCCATGAAATTAAAACCCACTTGCTCCTTGGAAGAAAAGCTATGACCAAGTAGACAGCATATGAAAAAGCAGAGCCATTACTTTACCTATAAAGGTCCATCTATTCAAAGCTATGGTTTTTCCAATAGTCATTTGTCAATGTGAGACTTGGACCATAAAGAAAGCTGAACACTGAAGAATTTGATGCTTTTGTACTGTGGTGTTGGAGAAGACTCATGAGAGTTCTTTGGACAGCAGGGAGATCCAACCAGTCCATCCTAAAGAAAATCATCCCTGAATATTCATTGGAAGGACTGATGCTGAAGCTGAAACTCCAATACTTTGGCTACCTGATGGGAAGAACTAACTCATTGGGAAAAACACTGATGCTGGGAAAGATTGAAGGTGGGAGGAGAAGGGGAAGACAGAGGATGAGATGGTTTGATGGCATCACTGACTCAATGGACATGAGTTTGAGTAAACGCTGAGAGTTGGTGATGGACAGGGAAGCCTGGTGTGCTGCAGTCCATGGGATCACAAAGAGTTGGACAGGACTGAGTGACTGAACTGAACTGAACTGATGTACAAATATGAGAATTGGACCATGAAGAAAGCTGAGTGCCAAAGAATTGATGCTTTTGAACTGTGGTGTTGGAGAAGACTCTTGAGAGTCCCTTGGACACCAAGGAGATCACATCTGTCAATCTAATGGGCTTCCCTTGTGGCTCAGCTGGTAAAGAATCCACCTGTAATGCAGGAGACCTGGGTTCGAACCCTGGGCTGGGAAGATACCCTGGAGAAGGGAAAGGCTACCCACTCCAATATTCTGGCCTGGAGAATTCTATGTACTGTGCAGTCCACGGGGTTGCAAAGAGCTGGATATGAGTGAGCGACTTTCACTTTTGCAAAGGTAATCAATCCTGAATATGCATTGGAAAGACTGAAGCTGAACCTCCAATACTTTGACCACCTGATGTGAAGAACTGACTCTTCAGAAAAACCCCTGATGCTGGGAAAGATTGAAGGCAGGAAGAGAAGGGCAAAACAGAGGATGAGATGGTAGGATGGCATCACTGCCTTGATGGACATGAGTTTGAGCAAATCTGGGAGTTGGTGATGGACAGGGAAGCCTGATGTGCTGCAGTCCATGGGGTCACAAAGAGTCAGACATGACTGAGTGACTGATCTGAACTGAAACTTATATAGTGACCACTATTCTAGATGCTGTAATTCTGTGATGAAAACATACTCATTTGGAGCTCATTTTACAAATGGGGAGTAAGAAAATATATGTTTTGTGCAATATTGATTAGTTACAATTGTTATAAAAATGCAAAACATGGAGCAAAGGAATGACAGGGCTGGGCTAGGATAATCCTTTCAATAATGTGTTTGAGAAGAGGTTTTCTAGTAGTGCCTTTATATGTGCAGTGTGGATCAGAGTTCTTGTGACTCTAATATAGACTTAAAAGAGCAAAACCTTCACTTTAGTTTTATTTTTACATCATACTTATGAATCTCCTAAGTAAATCCAGGTTTTATATGGCCTTAAAGTTATACAGTGCTGAGTGGAACACTATTAGAAATATAAAATTATGAATGACAATGAGCTGAGAAGCCCTAAAGCTTAAGCTTTATTACCTTGATGATTAATCCACTCCTGGGGTCAGAGTTAATCAAAGGATTGGGGGCACAGCCCTGTCTGGAAAAGAGGAATGAAAACTTCCCTGTGGATTTTACAGCTCCTGTAGCCACCAGGGAGAGTTGAGGGCCTGGTGAGGGAGGGGAGGATACTAGGCAGGGCTAACACCCCAAGTCTAACACTTTTGCATGACATAAACTGTTTACAGTTTCCTGTGGCTGGGTTATACTACCCTTCCCCCTCACCAGTTCCCTGGAACATTAGTTGTGGGTCAGTAACTGTATGTCATTTTGTGACATAGTCCACAAAGGAAGCTTTGAGGAATAAGTGATTTTTAAAGTGCCATTAATGTTTCTAATGATAGCTGACAAGTAATTAGCTTGAAAAATATTCTAACCAAGTGGCTCAAGCAATTAAACCTGTCCGGTAAAAGTAAAGGATGTCTCATTTGATGAGAAAAGTGTAGGTTCCATGCAGTTTATTCCATTAAATGAGCTACTCCATTCCAGGCAGATTCAGAAGCGCTTTGTTCTTTCTCTTAAACCCAATAGCTTCAAAACTATGGTCCTATTTGAAATATGTCAGCTAAGGCTTTAACCATAACACTAGTCTTATCTTTTCAAAAGGATTGGATCAAAGTAGCTTAGTTTTCATCTGGGTTTAACAGGGAAAATGGCCTCTGGCTGTCACTCTGTAATGAGAACTTTCCCAAGTGGCCAGCTCTAAAGCACACGGTGATGTGTTGACTTCACATTTATCATTAGAAATTCCAGTCTCTAAATATTAAAAAAAAAAATCACAGCTCTTTAGAGAAGTGATGAGTTAGTAATATAATGCACTATTTCACCTGTGAAAAGAGCTTAATGAGAACTAAATATTTCTTCAAACTTGGTCAAAATCAAGGGTAGTGGCTCATGTCATATAGCTGGAAACATCAAACCCTGCTCCAGAGAAGCAGTGTATCATGGAAGGAACCACTTATGTTCATGACAGGCTGTATTACTAGGAACAAGACAGATCAAATTTAGGCATTTGTATAAAATTTGAATAATAGAACTTTCCAATGAGCTCTGAATTAAGATTTCAGCCATGTAATTGGAACTGCAGTTTTTGTTTTCACATTGTTTTTTTTGTTGTTGTTGTTACATCATCCACAAAAAAAATTAGTATTTTTTAAATTTTAGTAAAAAAAAATAGTAAATATTATTTACTATAATAATACTATTATTTACTATAATTTACTATATTATTTACTATTAATACTAAAATATTATTAGTAAAAAAATTAGTATTTTTTTATTTTAATTTTTCCCTGATGAAAGTATGTCCTGTAATATACAAGTAATGAAGCATCAATTCTTTGGTGCTCAGCTTTCTTTATAGTCCAACTCTCACATCCATACATGACTACTGGGAAAACCACAGCTTTGACTAGACAGACCTTTGTTGGCAAAGTAATGTCTCTGCTTTTTAATATGCTGTCTAGGTTGCTCATAGCTTTTCTTCCAAGGAGCAAGCATCTTTCAATTCCATGGCTTCAGTCACCATCTACAGTGATTTTGGAGCCCCCCAAAATAAAGTCTTTCACTATTTGCATCGTTTCCCCATCTATTTGCCATGAAGTGATGGGACCAGATGCCATGATCTTAGTTTTCTGAATGTTGAATTTTAAGCCAGCTTTTTCACTCTCCTCTTTACTTTCATCAAGAGGCTCTTTAGTTCTTCTTGGCTTTCTGCCATAAGGGTGGTGTCATCTGCCTATCTGAGGATATTAATATTTCTCCCGGCAATCTTGATTCCAGCTTGTGCTTCATCCAGCCCAGCATTTCTCATGATGTACTCTGAATATAAGTTAAATTAGCAAAGTGACAATATATAGCCTTGACATACACCTTTCCCTACTTGGAACCAGTCTGTTTTCCATGTCCAGTTTTAACTCTTGCTTCTTGACCTGCATGCAGATATATCTGGAGGCAGGTTAGGTGGTCTTGTATTCTCATCTCTTTAAGAATTTTCCACAGTTTGTTGTGATCTACATAGTCAACGGCTTTGCCTAGTCAATGAAGCAGAAGTAGATGCTTTTCTGGAATTCTCTTGCTTTTTCTATGATCCGATGGATGTTGGCAATTTGATCTCTGGTTCCTCTGCCCTTTCTAATTCCAGCTTAAATATCTGGAAGTTCTCGGTTTATGTACTATTGAAGCCTTGCTTGGAGAATTTTTAGCATTACTTTGCTAGTGTGTGAGATGAGTACAACTGTGAGGTAATTTGAACATTCTTTGGCATTGCCTGTCTTTGTAACTGGAGTGAAAACTGATCTTTTCCAGTCCTGTGTCCACTGCTGAGTTTTCCAAATTTGCTGGCATATTGAGTGTAGAACTTTAACCGCATCATTTGTTAGGATTTGAAATAGCTTAACTGCAATTCCATCACCTCCACTAGCTTTGTTCATAGTGATGCTTCTTCCTAAGGCACAGTTGTCTTTGCATTTCAGGATGTCTGGCTCTAGGTGGGTGATCATAGCATTGTGATCATCTGGGTCGTGAAGATCTTTTTTGTATAGTTCTTCTTTGTATTCTTGCCACCTCTTCTTAATATCTTCTGCTTCTGTTAGGTCTGTACCATTTCTGTCCCTTTTGTGCCCATCTTTGCATAAAATGTTCCCTTGGTATCTCTGATTTTCTTGAAGAGATCTTTAGTTTTTCCCATTCTTTTGTTTTCTTCTATTTCTTTGCATTTATTACTTAGGAAGGCTTTCTTATCTCTCCCTGTTATTCCTTGGAACTCTGCATTCAGATGGGTACATTTTTCCTTTTCTCCTTTGCTTTTCACTTCTCTTCTTTGCTTAGCTATTTGTAAGCCCTTCTCAGACAACTATTTTGGCTTTTTGCATTTCTTTTTCTTGGGGATGATTTGGATCACCACCTCCTGTACAACGTTATGAACTTCTGTCCATAGTTCTTCAGGCACTCAGTCACATCTAATCCCTTGAATCTATTTGTCACTTCCACTGTATAATCATTAGGGATTGATTTAGGTCACACCTGAATGGCCTAGTGGTTGTCCCTACTTTTCTTCAATTTAAGTCTGAGTTTGGCAATAAAGAGTTCATGATATGAGCCACAGTCCGTTCCTGGTCTTGTTTTTGCTGACTGTATACAGCTTCTCCATTTTGACTGCAAAGAATATAATCTTTGATTTATATTCTTTAGTATTGAAAAAATACTAAATTTATTTAGTATTCTTTAGTTTTTCTTATTTAGTAGTATTTTTAGTGTTTATTTAGTATTTACTAAATACTAAAATGCTGATTGTAGTACTGATCATCTGGAGATGTCCATGTTTAGAGTCGGCACTTGTGTATGTGCCTTCTTGGTGGCTCAGATGGTGAGAATTCGCCTGCAATGTGGGAGACCTGAGTTCACTCCCTGAGTTGGGAAGATCCCCTGGAGAAGGGAAGAGCTACCCACTCCAGTATTCTTGTCTGGATAATTCCATGGCCAAAGGAGCCTGGCAGGCTACAGTCCATGGTGTCACTAGGAGTTGGACAGGACTGAGCTACTTTCACATGTTACATAGTAATATATTTTTAGTATGAAAACGAAAATTTGGAAGAAAGCAACATATTTAAAAAACAGGGCTTTTGTTACATAAGTTAATCTTTACACATAAAGCTCTTTGAGGCACATATTATTAGCTCCTTCCTTTAGTCTATTCCTGTTTTCTCACTTTGTAACAGAATTCCAATTAGAAATTGGAAGCAAACAAGTAGCTAATAAGACATTTCTCAGAGTACCTTAAACTGGTATGACTAAGATCTTGCCAATGAGGTATAAACACAGTTTTCTATGGTACTTCAGAGAGGCCTTGTGTATCTTCTACCAATTGACCGACTCGTTCTCTGGTATATACATGTGATGATTGGAGCTTTAGGGGCCATCTTGGTTGGTAAGACTGAAAGCAACATCTCAGAAATGGCAAAGACAGCCTGATTCTATTAAATGAGCTACTCCATTGCAGGCAGATCCAAAAGCTCTTTTTTCTTTCCCTTAAACCCTCATAGCTTCAAACTATGTCTCTATTTGGGAGTTTACAGACTTTATAGAGCTGCTCTACTAACTTTAGACTTGAACTATCAACCTCTGAATTGGAGAAGGAAATGGCAACCCGCTCCAGTGTTCTTGCCTGGAGAATCCCGGGACGGGGGAGCCTGGTGGGCTGTCGTCTCTGGGGTCGCACAGAGTTGGACACGACTGAAGCGACTTAGCAGCAGGAGCAGCATCAACCTCTGGACTTCTTTTGTGTGTGAGAAAAATAAACATATTTTGTTTGAACTACTGTTATTATTTTCTGCGTGTGGCCCAACCTCTTCCCAAATGGTATGCAATATAATAATTTAAATACTGCCTTTTGAAGAATATTCAATGGTATGGAGAAATTCAGGTGATATATTAAGTAAATTAATTTGCTAATTAACAGATAAGTAAACCAAACTGCTGACAAGTTTGATCACTTTTACTTTCTTCTTTATACTGTTCTCTATTATTAAAATTTTCTAAAATGAATATAAGTAACACTGTGAAGAACATATTTGTACATAAAATTTATGACATTGTTGCTCACTTCCTTAAAAAATGTAATCCACCTCAAAGTACAGGGTTAAAATGATTTTTTATACATATTGACAAATCAATACAGTGATTGCTTTAATCTAATTTGCTTTGAAGCCAGTAGCAAAAAGAAAATGCTATTTTCTTACTTTATAACAAAAAGAGTTCTGATATGCTAAAATTTTGATTATATAGTAGGCACATGTTTTTTTCACTTTTAATTAAATGTTGTATTTTTTCCCCCTATGAAAATTATTGGTGAACCATTAATAACCTGAACTGGATGTGTGAAACAATAGAGAAGTCAAGGATGATTTCAAAGTTTTTGGTTTAAGCAACTGGAAATATAAAATCCGCTCCCATGGAGAAGGGTAGAAAGGATCCTCCAGACTAGATTTGGGAGGCATATCTAAAATTTAGTCCTTCTTGCAAAAGGAAGTATAATTGACCTACAACACCGTTGGTTTCAGGTGAACAACACAGTGATTCAGTATTTCTATACATTGCCAAATGATCATCATGTTAAGTCTAGTTACCATCTGTCACCATACAGAGATAGTATAGTATTATTTACAGTATTCTCCAAGACTCTAAAAGGCAGTCTTGAGTATGTTAAACATGAGATATCTTTTAGAAATCCAAGTGGAGATGTAGCAGGACAAGTTAGATATATGAGTCTGGTATTCAGGAGAGAGGCCGGAGCCAAAGATATAAATCTGGGATTCATCTGTGAGCAGATGATATTTAAAAATCATGAAGTGGATGAGATCATCATGTCATTGAGAATGAAGGAAAGAAGAGATGAGAAAAATTAAGGCAAGAGAAAACTTATGAGGCTGTGGTCTCCTGAAAGTCACCTGAAGGATTTGTATGAGGAAGAAAGGCAAGATGAATTCTGTCAAATGATGATAAAACAGATAAAATGAGAGCAGAGATGTATTTAGCATGTGGAAGTCATTAGAACCTTCATGAGATTGGTTTGGTGAGGAGCAGGAACTAAAGCCTGATAGAAGAGAGTTTAAAAGAAAGTTACAGGAAGGGCTTCCCTTGTGGCTCAGTTGGTTAAGAATCTGCCTGCAATGTGGGAGACCTGGGTTTGATCCCTGGGTTGGGAAGATCACCTGGAGAAGGGAAGGGTACCCACTCCAGTATTCTGGCCTGGAAAATTCCATGGGCTGTTTAGTCTATGGGGTTGCAAAGAGTCGGACACGACTGAACAACTTTCACTTCACTTTAGAAGAGTGAAGAAGAGACTTCACTTTAGTGAAGAAGAGACTTTAGAAGAGGAAACTTGGAGAGAATGAATATAGACTACTCTTGCATGGAGTTTTTCAGTAAAGGAAAGGAGAGAAGTGGGGCAGGGGTTGTCGTGGAAAGTGAGGTCTAGAGAAAAATTTTCTTTGTTTTGTGTTAATATGATGAAAACAACATGCTTTTATACCAGTAGCAGTGATCCTGGAAAGATAGAAAAATTGACGAATCAGAAGATAGAGAGAGGAAGGGCTGGGTGTGTATCCTTGGAGAGAATGTAATCAAGTGTGCATGTGGAGAGACTGGCTTTAGAAAAGAACAGAGTTCACTGATAGGAACAGGCAGAAAGGTAGGTTAAATGGGTAAAAATACCAGTAGGCAGTAGATATAGGGGTGCTTGTTAGCAAATGCTCCTTACTGATTGCTTCCATTATTTTCAGTGAATTGGGAAGCAAAGTTATCAACTGGGGAGTGAGGGTAGGCAAGGAAATGTTTGAAGTTTGAAGAAAAAGAATCAGTGTGAAATATTAGCTAGTGATAGTGGAGAATGAATGGACTAAGTAAACATTATGAATGACAAGAAGCACTAAGAATCCACCTGAGGTATATGGTCATAAATTGAAAGTGGAGTCAGTCAGAATGGTTATGTGTTTTTCTCCAGTCATTTTCAGCTGCTTGGATGCAGGCATGAATTAGGCTGAAAATTGTATTTAATCTGCATTGTGGTTTAGCCAAAGGACTATGAGAAAGGAAAAAAAAGACCAAGACAATTTTGTGAGAATTGAAGGAAATGAATATAGTAAACATCAGTGGAATTAAATGGAGTAAGGAGAGAAGGAAGAGTATTCAGTGGGTGAGATAAAAAGAATCAATGGATTGGAAATCCCATTTGGATAGAAAGACTGTAGGAGTCAGGATACTGAAGGTAATAAATTGGAAAGATGGGAGATGTTTACCTCAGTTATAACCACAGGAGTGAGTAGCTAAGGTGGGTAGAAAACAGAACAGTCAGAGGAGTTCAGGAAACCAAATTTTTTAAAAAAAATCTTGAAGCTTGATTATTTTACAAGTTCATAAAATTTTAATTTTGAAAGGTTAAATTGGAAATTTTCTTAATATCGTTATGTATGAATTAAAGACATAAGGGCTATAAATTTTAGATGTTTAGAGAAAGAAATAGGATATCTGGGTTTTTTTTTTTTCCCTAGAAATGAAGAGATGGAAGTAATACTACTTTAATTTTGATGTTAGTTTAATGTTTTATAGGGATGGACCATACAAAATTGCTGATATTAAACTGTCAACCTATAAAATGGTGGTTTTCTATGTTTAATATGTGCATATCTGTATGCATACAGATATGCAGACGAATCAGTAAGGTAAAATTGCTCAAACAAAAGTAAAAGAAAAACAGGTCTGAGATTCTGTTTGTAGGAATTGACTTCCTGAAAAAGAAACATGAGTTTCTCTTTTAAGATGTAGAACTAAGAGCAGTCAGGTAAGAAATGACTTTCATTATTTATCTTTATTTTTCCTCTCTGAGATCATTCTCAGCAGACTCATTATTAGAAACTAGATGTCACTGATTTTTAATATTTTTGTTATAAAGATAATACATAAACACATCCTTATTTTCAAAAGGTGCAGACAATGCAAAAATTTATGTGGTAGAATATGAAAGTTTTTCTCTCCTTTTCCTTCCCAAACATCAACTTTTTTCTCAGAGGTAAGCAAATTTTTTATCTACCTGTACATAACAACACATCTCTCCTTTTCCTCTTCCTTCTCTTCTTTCCCTTTCTCTTCTTTTTTTATTCTTTTACATAGATGGAAAAATAATACAGGCACATTTTTTAACTTGAATTTTTCAGTTAGTGATATATTTTATAGATCTTTCTATGACAGAATGTATAAAGCTACTTCATTTTAAATGGTTACATTTGCTCCGTAGTGTTAATATATCATAATTTATTCAACCACCTCTCTATTTAAGGATTTTTAGATTACTAGAAGTAAATGATGATAACAATAATTCTTTCATGGGATATTGTGAGAGTTGAAAAAAAATAATATATGTAAAACACTTATGAGACTACCTGGCATGTTGGTAAGTACTCGAACTAACACTTGACAAGGAGAGTTTATTGGCTTAAGAATACTATCCTTTACCTGAACACTTGAAGCCCCTTTTATGTGGTTCTAGTATGGCTGCTTGAAGCTCAGGTCTTCAATAGAAGAGCTGGGGGCGCAGTAACTATCTCATCAGCATATTGAGGGAGGAGTCAGAAGGGGAGGAGAGAATATTAGAATGCATTTTTTTTTACGGGAGATTAGAAAACCCACTGTTTATCAGAATAGTTCAGAGGATGCTTCCTTCCATGAAGCAATGAATGGACTTGTGAGGGGAACACTAATATAGTTTGAGAAGCTCAGTGGTTGTTATCTTCTGAAGGCTAGTGTTGACAATAGACTGGAATGCCCTGGAACTGGACTTACAAGGATAGATTAGTGGAAAATCAGAGGCCTAGAGGCATTTCTTGGAGAAGGAAATGGCAACCCACACCAGTATTCTTGCCTAGAGAATCCTGTGGACAGAGGAGCCTGGTGGGCTGCCGTCTATGGGGTCGCACAGAGTTGGACATGACTGAGGTGACTTAGCAGCAGCAGCAGCAGCAGAGGCATTTCTTAGACATTGGAGGTGAGTCAGATGTAATTAGTGTGACAGTCAGCAGTGTTAGAGTGGTAATATGGTTGCCTTAATGTGCAGTGATCTCTGGCAATGGCTGTTAGACCATGGTATTCCTAGGATGAGAGAGATGCATGATCAGTTAGGGTATTTCTTGACTTCTGTAACCAAAAATATAGTAATAAAGTAAATAGTGGGATAGAAGAAATCTATTTTTTATTGGCACAATGAAAAGTCCAATGCCTCACCTTGGTTCAGTAAGGGAGCCTGTTCTCACACCTCAATGTAATCAAGGGAAGAAAAGCCCAGGTCTGCTTGAGGAAGATTTTGCAACATCATTATGAGAATATACAAAAAATATCCCCTTATTTTCTAGTGAGATCTGTGGCAGTTAACCAGATTAACTGCATATAGAAGGAAGGGAGATTCCTAGCCTTTTGAGAAGAGTGGGATGCATAGTTTCAGTTGATATTGATACTGAGAGATCCCGAATGCTATCACATCTCCAGGTTGCAGGTAATAAATAGACTCACTGATTAGTAAATCGAGGACAGTCCTTGGTTTGGTGGACTTGGACTTTTTTGAATTTTGGAGGCAACACCATACTTGAGATTAATCAATCCCTCTCCAATGGCTATTTGATTACTCAGAAGAATGCTGGTTTCATGTGAGAAGAAGCCAGAGAAAGAGAGACTTCTTTACCAGGTCTAAGTCATTGTATACACTGTCCTTCCCTTCAACGTGTATGACCCACCAGAATCCTGTGGAAATAGATGTAAGAAGCCTTGTAGGAGAGGCTTTTACACAGTCACCTAGTCACCTAGAAGAACATGATCTCTTCAGCAAAAAAACTTTAAGAAGTAGATTTTGGGAGGCTGTTAAGCCCTTATAGAGACTGAGTCCCTTTTCATGATGCCTCAAACAACCATGAGACTGGAGTGACCTAGTAGAAGGGGTTGCAGGATACATCAAATAATAAGGTCTGGCAGATACATAGCAATTTATTGAAGGATGGAAATTATATAATAGGGACTGGACCCAAACAAGATCAAAAGATAGGTAAACTGATGGTTCTTCCTCAGCTTTGTGGAACAATCCTTGCAGCTGGCTAATGGAGTAGGAGAGAAATTTGGCCCCATAAGCTGTCTTAATAGTTTAGCATGAACCAATTGCAATACTGATGCTCTGTAGACTCACTCAAAGGTAGTTCCTAAAGACATTGATGAGAGGAAATGATTTCATTGGGCAGAACTGTGAAGAGTATACATAGTTTTCCACCTTATATGGAGGGAAAGGTGGTCTGATGTAAGACTATGATTTCTCATGCAGCAGCGCATGGCTTTGCTTGTTGGTTCAAGGAAGGGATTGGACAACTGTATCCTGAAAAATGAATCTGCTCCAATGTCTGTTTCTATATAGCCTGTGAGTTAAAAATTGGTTTTATATTTTTGGAATGGCTGGAAAAATTTTAAAAGAATAATATTTCATGATGTGTGAAAACCATATGAAACTCATATTTCAGTGTCCATAAATAACATTTCTTTGAAACACAGCCACACATTCATTTATGTAATATTTATGGCTATTTTTCTGCTACAAAGGCAGATTTGAATAGCTGCAATAGAGATTATATGGCTCAGATCACCAAATCTAAAATATTTACTATATGGACTTTTTATAGGAAAACTTTATGGACTTCAGGGTCAGTGGCTTGGGAGAATGACTAGAATGTTATAGGCAAGGATATTTTTAAAAGAATTATATGGATGGACACATGGAAATGGATGCAGGCTTTGTGTGTCTCATACCAATGCCTCGCAAAAAGATTCCACTATGGAGGAGACTGAACAACCAGTGGACAGGATGATTCATCTGATAGGCTTATGCCAGCCCTTGTCCTCAGGCACCTTCTTGCTTACCATTAGGGTCCATGAATTAAGTCGACATGGCAGTACTGATAAAGGCTGTGCATGGATCTAACAGCATGGTCTTCTATCCTAGAATATGTAGCTACTGTCATGACTAAATGCCCTATCTATTGGCAGCAGCAATCAATACTGGGATCTTGACATTGTATATCACTGAGCATGCCTGCTCTCCATTTAGTGTTAGGTTGTTAAATAGGGATCCTCAATTTCTGGGCCACAGACTGGTGCCTCCTGTCAGACCAGTGGCAGCATTAGATTAGAAATAAAGTGACACCTGCTGCAAAGAGCTGACTCTTGGAAAAGACTCTGAGGTTGGGAAAGATTGAACAAAAGGAAAAGGGGGTAGCAAAGGATGAGATGGTTAAATAGCATCACCAACTCAATGGACATGAATTTGAGCAAACTCTGGGAGAGAGTGGAGGACAGAAGAGCCTGGCATGCTGCAGTCCATGGGGTCACAGAGTCAGACATGACCTAGTGACTGAACAACAGAAACAAAATGCCCAATAAATGTAATGAACTTGAATCATCCTGGAATCATCTCCCCTACCCCCAAGCTGTGGAAAAATTATCTTTCATGAAATCATTCCCTGGTGCCAAAAAGGCTGGGGACCACTGTTATAAAAGATCCTTTCCTGCCTTGTTGGGGCAAGTAATTCATTCTTACCAGAATTAACACTCAATCCCTATATGAATTTGCCTGTTCTGCTTGTAGTGTGGGGGCTTCCCAGGTGGCGCTAGTGGTAAAGAACCTGCCTGCCAATGTAAAAGATGTAAGAGACAAAGGTTTGATCCCTGGATCAGGAAGATCCCCTGGAGAAGGGCATGACAACCGACTCCAGTATTCTTGCCTGGAGAATCCTATGGACAGAGGAGCCTGGCAGGCTACAGAACACCACTACCTGAGAGTTTGGACAGAGTCAGACTTGCCGATGTGGGATACATAAAAACACATCCTCAGATGCAGCCATGGGATCTATTCATCAAGCAGCCAATTGGATGAGGAGATCCTACTCATTGAAATCGTCTATTTAAATCTCAGCTGTGACTGCTTGGAAATGATGTGCTGTTAAACTGCTATTCTTCAGGATGCATTGTATGGTTTGATCACATACTTGAGGCCATGTCTTCAATAGCTAGAATATATGGATTCAAGGACAAAGGGGAGGAAGTATGATCAATCCTTCTCAATTTGACTTCAGTGACCCACCCTACAAATTTGTCCTATTTGTCCACCACAAATCTAAGGCTTATGGATTAGAGCTTTTGATTCCCAAGCTTCTACCAGAGATACAGTCAGGATTCTACATGAACTAAAGCTGTATCAGTGGACAATTTATAATTACACTTGTTAGAGACTGACAAGAGCCTTAGGTTTTAAGACTGTGAATTCTAGAATTTATGGTAGAGAAAGGAGTATATTGTGACTTGCACTTGGCTATTGCTCTGGGTGCATGTATGTGTGCTAAGTTGCTTCAGTTGTGTCCAGCTCTTTGGGACCCTTTGGACTGTAGCCCACCAGACTCCTCTGTCCATGGGATTCTCTAGGCAAGAATGCTGGAATGGGTTGCCATACCCTCCTCCAGGCAATCTTCCTGACCCAGGTATTGACCTGGTGTGTCTTTATATCTCTGCATTGGCAGGTGGGTTCTTTACCACTAGCACCACCTGGGAAGCCCCTCACTCTGGGTACTGTCACTTACTCCACTAACTCTTCTGTATCAAGCCTTTTTGAAAGACTGGCTAATCACCAGTTTGAGAAGTTAGTGACAGAGTAGTTTTAATGTGACACCCTGATGACTAAGAATGGTACAAAGAGTAGACTGCAGCCAGTGCTTCAGTGTGCTGAGTCACATTTCATGGATCTACATCTGATTTCTTTTTTTTTTTTTTTTAAATTTTATTTTATTTTTAAACTTTACATAACTGTATTAGATTTGCCAAATATCAAAATGAATCCGCCACAGGTATACATGTGTTCCCCATCCTGACCCTCCTCCCTCCTCCCTCCCCATTCCATCCCTCTGGGTCGTCCCAGTGCACCAGCCCCAAGCATCCAGTATCGTGCATCGAACCTTGACTGGCATCTCATTTCATACATGATATTTTACATGTTTCAATGCCATTCTCCCAAATCTTCCCACCCTCTCCCTCTCCCACAGAGTCCATAAGACTGTTCTATACATCAGTGTCTCTTTTGCTGTCTCGTACACAGGGTTATTGTTACCATCTTTCTAAATTCCATAGATATGCGTTAGTATACTGTATTGGTGTTTTTCTTTCTGGCTTACTTCACTCTGTATAATAGGCTCCAGTTTCATCCACCTCATTAGAACTGATTCAAATGTATTCTTTTTAATGGCTGAATAATACTCCATTGTGTATATGTACCACACCTTTCTTATCCATTCATCTGCTGATGGACATCTAGGTTGCTTCCATGTCCTGGCTATTATAAACAGTGCTGCGATGAACATTGGGGTACTCGTGTCTCTTTCCCTTCTGGTTTTCTCAGTGTGTATGCCCAGCAGTGGGATTGCTGGATCATAAGGCATGTCTATTTCCAGTTTTTTAAGGAATCTCCACACTGTTCTCCATAGTGGCTGTACTAGTTTGCATTCCCACCAACAGTGTAAGAGGGTTCCCTTTTCTCCACACCCTCTCCAGCATTTATTACTTGTAGACTTTTGGATCGCAGCCATTCTGACTGGTGTGAAATGGTACCTTATAGGGGTTTTGATTTGCATTTCTCTGATAATGAGTGATGTTGAACATGTTTTCATGTGTTTGTTAGTCACCTGTATGTCTTCTTTGGAGAAATGTCTATTTAGTTCTTTGGCCCATTTTTTGATTGGGTCATTTATTTTTCTGGAGTTGAGCTGTAGGAGTTGCTTGTATATTCTGGAGATTAGTTGTTTGTCAGTTGCTTCATTTGCTATTATCTTCTCCCATTCTGAAGGCTGTCTTTTCACCTTGCTAATAGTTTCCTTTGATGTGCAGAAGCTTTTAAGGTTAATTAGGTCCCATTTGTTTATTTTTGCTTTTATTTCCAATATTCTGGGAGGTGGGTCATAGAGGATCCTGCTGTGATGTATGTCAGAGAGTGTTTTGCCTATGTTCTCCTCTAGGAGTTTGATAGTTTCTGGTCTTACATTTAGATCTTTAATCCATTTTGAGTTTATTTTTGTGTATGGTGTTAGAAAGTGTTCTAGTTTCATTCTTTTACAAGTGGTTGACCAGAGTTCCCAGCACCACTTGTTAAAGAGATTGTCTTTAATCCATTGTATATTCTTGCCTCCTTTGTCGAAGATAAGGTGTCCATATGTGCGTGGATTTATCTCTGGGCTTTCTATTTTGTTCCATTGATCTATATTTCTGTCTTTGTGCCAGTACCATGCTGTCTTGATAACTGTGGCTTTGTAGTAGAGCCTGAAGTCAGGTAGGTTGATTCCTCCAGTTCCATTCTTCTTTCTCAAGATCACTTTGGCTATTCGAGGTTTTTTGTTTTTCCATACAAATTGTGAAATTATTTGTTCTAGCTCTGTGAAGAATGCTGTTGGTAGCTTGATAGGGATTGCATTGAATCTATAGATTGCTTTGGGTAGTATACTCATTTTCACTATATTGATTCTTCCAATCCATGAACATGGTATATTTCTCCATCTGTTAGTGTCCTCTTTGATTTCTTTCACCAGTGTTTTATAGTTTTCTATATATAGGTCTTTAGATTCTTTAGGTAGATATATTCCTAAGTATTTTATTCTTTCCGTTGCAATGGTGAATGGAATTGTTTCCTTAATTTCTCTTTCTGTTTTCTCATTATTAGTGTATAGGAATGCAAGGGATTTCTGGGTGTTGATTTTATATCCTGCAACTTTACTATAGTCATTGATTAGTTCTAGTAATTTTCTGGTGGAGTCTTTAGGGTTTTCTATGTAGAGGATCATGTCATCTGCAAACAGTGAGAGCTTTACTTCTTTTCCAATTTGGATTCCTTTTATTTCTTTTTCTGCTCTGATTGCTGTGGCCAAAACTTCCAAAACTATGTTGAATAGTAATGGTGAAAGTGGGCACCCTTGTCTTGTTCCTGACTTTAGAGGAAATGCTTTCAATTTTTCACCATTGAGGATAATGTTTGCTGTGGGTTTGTCATATATAGCTTTGATTATGTTGAGGTATGTTCCTTCTATTCCTGCTTTCTGGAGAGTTTTGATCATAAATGGATGTTGAATTTTGTCAAAGGCTTTCTCTGCATCTATTGAGATAATCATATGGTTTTTATTTTTCAATTTGTTAATGTGGTGTATTACATTGATTGATTTGCGGATATTGAAGAATCCTTGCATCCCTGGGATAAAGCCCACTTGGTCATGGTGTATGATCTTTTTAATGTGTTGTTGGATTCTGATTGCTAGAATTTTGTTAAGGATTTTTGCATCTATGTTCATCAGTGATATTGGCCTGTAGTTTTCTTTTTTTGTGGGATCTTTGTCAGGTTTTGGTATTAGGGTGATGGTGGCCTCATAGAATGAGTTTGGAAGTTTACCATCCTCTGCAATTTTCTGGAAGAGTTTGAGCAGGATAGGTGTTAGCTCTTCTCTAAATTTTTGGTAGAATTCAGGTGTGAAGCCATCTGGACCTGGGCTTTTGTTTGCTGGAAGATTTTTGATTACAGTTTCAATTTCCGTGCTTGTGATGGGTCTGTTAAGATTTTCTATTTCTTCCTGATCGAGTTTTGGAAAGTTGTACTTTTCTAAGAATTTGTCCATTTCTTCCTCGTTGTCCATTTTATTGGCATATAAGTGTTGATAGTAGTCTCTTATGATCCTTTGTATTTCTGTGTTGTCTGTTGTGATCTCTCCATTTTCATTTCTAATTTTATTGATTTGATTTTTCTCCCTTTGTTTCTTGATGAGTCTGGCTAATGGTTTGTCAATTTTATTTATCCTTTCAAAGAACCAGCTTTTGGTTTTGTTGATTTTTGCTATGGTCTCTTTTGTTTCTTTTGCATTTATTTCTGCTCTAATTTTTAAGATTTCTTTCCTTCTACTAACCCTGGGGTTCTTCATTTCTTCCTTTTCTAGTTGCTTTAGGTGTAGAGTTAGGTTATTTATTTGACTTTTTTCTTGTTTCTTGAGGTGTGCCTGTATTGCTATGAACTTTCCCCTTAGGACTGCTTTTACCGTGTCCCACAGGTTTTGGGTTGTTGTGTTTTCATTTTCATTCGTTTCTATGCAAATTTTGATTTCTTTTTTGATTTCTTCTGTGATTTGTTGGTTATTCAGCAGTGTGTTGTTCAGCCTCCATATGTTGGATTTTTTAATAGTTTTTCTCCTGTAATTGAGATCTAATCTTACTGCATTGTGGTCAGAAAAGGTGCTTGGAATGATTTCTATTTTTTTGAATTTACCAAGGCTAGCTTTATGGCCCAGGATGTGATCTATCCTGGAGAAGGTTCCATGTGCACTTGAGAAGAAGGTGAAATTCATTGTTTTGGGATGAAATGTCCTATAGATATCAATTAGGTCTAACTGGTCTATTGTATCATTTAAAGTTTGTGTTTCCTTGTTAATTTTCTGTTTAGTTGATCTATCCATAGGTGTGAGTGGGGTATTAAAGTCTCCCACTATTATTGTGTTATTGTTAATTTCTTCATTCATACTTGTTAGCATTTGTCTTACATACTGCGGTGCTCCCGTGTTGGGTGCATATATATTTATAATTGTTATATCTTCTTCTTGGATTGATCCTTTGATCATTATGTAGTGACCATCTTTGTCTCTTTTCACAGTCTTTGTTTTAAAGTCTATTTTATCTGATATGAGTATTGCTACTCCTGCTTTCTTTTGGTCCCTATTCGCATGGAAAATCTTTTTCCAGCCCTTCACTTTCAGTCTGTATGTGTCCCCTGTTTTGAGGTGGGTCTCTTGTAGACAACATATGCAGGGGTCTTGTTTTTGTATCCATTCAGCCAGTCTTTGTCTTTTGGTTGGGGCATTCAACCCATTTACGTTTAAGGTAATTACTGATAAGTATGACCCCGTTGCCATTTACTTTATTGTTTGGGGTTCGAATTTATACACAATTTTTGTGTTTCCTGTCTAGAGAATATCCTTTAGTATTTGTTGGAGAGCTGGTTTGGTGGTGCAGAATTCTCTCAGCTTTTGCTTGTCTGAAAAGCTTTTGATTTCTCCTTCATACTTGAATGAGATCCTTGCTGGGTACAATAATCTGGGCTGTAGGTTATTTTCTTTCATCATTTTAAGTATGTCTTGCCATTCCCTCCTGGCTTGAAGAGTTTCTATTGAAAGATCAGCTGTTATCCTTATGGGAATTCCCTTGTGTGTTATTTGTTGTTTTTCCCTTGCTGCTTTTAATATTTGTTCTTTATGTTTGATCTTTGTTAATTTGATTACTATGTGTCTTGGGGTGTTTCGCCTTGGATTTATCCTGTTTGGGACTCTCTGGGTTTCTTGGACTTGGGTGATTATTTCCTTCCCCATTTTAGGGAAGTTTTCAACTATTATCTCCTCAAGTATTTTCTCATGGTCTTTCTTTTTGTCTTCTTCTTCTGGGATCCCTATGATTCGAATGTTGTAGCGTTTAATATTGTCCTGGAGGTCTCTGAGATTGTCCTCATTTCTTTTAATTCGTTTTTCTTTTATCCTCTCTGATTCATTTATTTCTACCATTCTATCTTCTAATTCACTAATCCTATCTTCTGCCTCTGTTATTCTACTATTTGTTGCCTCCAGAGTGTTTTTAATTTCACTTATTGCATTATTCATTATATATTGACTCTTTTTTATTTCTTCTAAGTCCTTGTTAAACCTTTCTTGCATCTTCTCAATCCTTGCCTCCAGGCTATTTATCTGTGATTCCATTTTAATTTCAAGATTTTGGATCAATTTCACTATCATTATTCGGAATTCTTTATCAGGTAGATTCCCTATCTCTTCCTCTTTTGTTTGGTTTGGTGGGCATTTATCCTGTTCCTTTATCTGGTGGGTATTCCTCTGTCTCTTCATCTTGTTTAAATTGCTGAGTTTGGGGTGTCCTTTCTGTATTCTGGCAGTTTGTGGAGTTCTCTTTATTGTGGCGTTTCCTCGCTGTGTGTGGGTTTGTACAGGTGGCTTGTCAAGGTTTCCTGGTTAGGGAAGCTTGTGTCGATGTTCTGGTGGATGGAGCTGTATTTCTTCTCTCTGGAGTGTAATGAAATGTCCAGTAATGAGTTATGAGATGTCTATGGTTTTGGGGTGACTTTGGGCAGCCTGTATCTTGAAGCTCAGGGCTGTGTTCCTTTGTTGCTGGAGAATTTGCTTGGTATGTCTTTCCCTGGAACTTGTTGGCCCTTGTGTGGTGCTTGGTTTCAGTGTCGGTATGGAGGCGTTTGATGAGCTCCTGTCAATTAATGTTCCTTGGAGTCAGGAGTTCCCTGGAGTCAGGGTTTGGACTTAAGCCTCCTACTTCCAGTTATCGGTCTTAATTTTACAGTAGTTTCAAAACTTCTCCTTCTATACAGCACCACTGATAAAACATCTACGTTAAAGATGAAAAGTTTCTCTACTGTGAGGGTCACTCAGAGAGGTTCACAGCGTTACATGGAGAAGAGAAGTGGGAGGAGGGAGTTAGAGGTGACCCAAATGAGATGAGGTGGAATCAATAGTGGAGAGAGTGGGCTATCCAGTAGTCACTTCCTTATGTGCACTCCACAACTGGACCACTCAGAGATGTTCACGGAGTTATACAGGGAAGAGAAGAAGGAGGCAGGAGACAGAGGTGGCCAGAAGGATAAAAGGGGGAAATGAAAAGGAGGGAGACAGATCCAGCCAGTAATCAGTTCCTTAAGTGTTCTTCACCGTCTGGAACACACAGAAATTCACAGAGTTGGGTAGAGTAGAGAGGGGTTAGGGAGGAGATACAGGTGACCTGGTGGAGAAAATGGAGAGTCCAAAGGGAGAGAGAGCAGTCAAGCCAGTAATCTCGTACACTAGTGAAAAATGGGTCCTGAAGATTGGGTTCTTAAAGGTACAAAATTGGTAACAAATACATAAAAACAAAAATTAGAAATCTAGAGTAGAGTTTGGAATTTCAAAAATGCGATGTTAATGAAAAGAAGAAGGAAAAGAAAGAGAGAAAAAACGAACAAAGAAAAACAAACAAGGTCGTGAAAGTAATAAAGAAACTACAGGTACAAAATTGATAACTAATACCAAAAAGCAAAAATTAAAAATCTAGAGTAGAGTTTGGAATTTCAAAAATACAACGTTAAAAAAAAAAAAAAAAAAAAAAAGAAGAAGAAGAAAAATAAAGAGAGAAAACAAACAAACCAACAAAAACAATGTCGCAAAAATTATAAAGAAAATACAGGTACAAAATTGATATCAAATACCAAAAAGCATAAATTAAAAATCTTGAGTAGAGTTTGGAATTGCAGATATATGATGTTATATAAAAGAAGAAGAGAAAGAAACAGAGGGAAAAAAAAGTCACAGAAATTATGAAAAAAACTATAGGTACAAAATTGATAGCATATATCAAAAGGCTAAAATTAAAAATCTAGAGTACAGTTTGGAATTTCAAAAATACAATGTTAAAGAAAAGAAGAAAAAGAAAAAAAAAAAAAAAAAAACCACGGTCAAAAAATTATAAAATATATATATGAAGTTTGCTGAAGAAGAAAAAAAAAATAGGGTCTTTTTTTTTTTTTTTTTTTTTGCAAAGTAATAGTTATAAAAGTGAAAATTAAAGGACAATAGAGGACTTAAAAAATTTTTTTCTTTTTTAATTAAAAAAAAAAAAAGAAAGAAAGATTGATCGTAAAAATAGTAAAAATATATCTAGGTCTTTCTCTGGTTTTGTTGTGAGTATTGTGGGTTCAGTTCATTTTTGGCAGTTCCTTAGTCCGACTTATATTTCTCAAGATCTATAGGCCCCTTCCTATGTAATCCGTAGTAACCACAGGGTTTTAATCTATGGCCTGTAGCTTCCAAGGCATTTCCCTCTGTTACAGTTTCTTCTGTTTGCTGGTCTCTTCAGTGTCTGGTTCCCGCCCTGACACAAAGGGGATGGTTGAGGACACTATTTTTTTTTTTTTTTTTTTTTAAATTTAGGCTCACTTGTTCAGCCGCGCTGTGGGGAGGGAGGGAGGGATGCTGCAAACAGATAACACTGGCGTGCTCTCGCAGTGCCTCAGCCACACTGGGTCTGCCCCCGCTCACGGCGTGTGTAGCCTCCGTGCCCACACTGCTCGGGCTCTAGGTTGTTCCGCCGGGAACAATCAGAGGCCGGCCCTGGGCTGAGCTCCCAGGTCCAAGCTGCTCAGGTTCAGGCACTCGGGTAGTCCTCAGAGGCGCAGACTCGGTTGGGCCTGCGTTTTGTGCTCTTCCCAGATCTGAGCAGCTCAGGTGATGTGTTTGGCGGGCGCCAATGCTGCGACTTATCGCCTCCCCGCCACTCGGTTATCTGGGTGTAAAACCGGCGCACCTTCTCAGGCAGATGTTGACCGTCCAGACCCCCAAGAAGTTTTAGTTAGCAAAGAAGCCTGCTTACAGTTTTATAGATAGTGTCTCTCTGGGGCTGCGATTGCCCCCTTCCAGCTCTGGCTGCCTGTCACCGGAGGGGGAAGGTCTGCAGCCGGCTATCTCTGCTCAGTCCTTTGTTCCGTGCGCAGGCCTGGCGGTGTCTTAGGTTAGGGCTGGCTTTTCGCGTGGTAGATATCCCACAGTCTGGTTTGCTAGCCCAAATTATTTCGCTCAGATAGCGCTCAGGACATTCGGGCGGATTCTTACTCTAAGGGACACAGCCCGCGCCGCACTTCCCTGCCCAGCCCCCGCTTGCTAATGCCGTGTGCAGGCGTCTGCACTGCTTCTCCGCTGGGGGAGTTACCGTAGGGCTCACAATCCGCGATTTTTAATTGTTTATTTTTTTTCCCCTCCCTTTTATGTTGCCCTCTGTGCTTCCAAAGCTCGGCACAGATTCGGCAGTGAGAGGGTTTCCTGGTGTTTGGAAACTTCTCTCTTTTTAAGACTCCCTTCCCGGGACGGAACTCCGTCCCTCCCTCTTTTGTCTCTTTTTGTGTCTTTTATATTTTTTCCTACCTCCTTTCGAAGAGTTGGGCTGCTTTTCTGGGTGCCTGATGTCCTCTGCCGGCATTCAGAAGTTGTTTTGTGGAATTTACTGGACGTTTAAATGCTCTTTTGATGAATTTGTGGGGGAGAAAGTGTTCTCCCCGTCCTACTCCTCCGCCATCTTGGCTCCTCCTCCTACATCTGATTTCAACCTTAGCATATTGGAAAGTTCTTTGCACACTCAAATTCACATGGGCACTGCTGTAAATGCAAGCTATGCTTTTCTCTCTTCTTTCTGAAGTCATTGGAACTCAATGTGGAAGTCAGGCTAGAAATATGGGGAACTTAGGGCTCTGGGGGTGACCCTCAACCAAAGTGGGGCAGGAAATGGTATATAAATGCTTGCTTTTCTATCTTTTTCATGAGCAGTTCAGGGAGGTGTTATGGGAAATTGAGACTTCATTGCGTACCACATCATCATCAAAGCCTTTGCATTCAGTTTTCCTTATTTTCTGTGTCCCTGTTCATTATACATGTGTTCTGTGATCACTTAAAAAAAATTACCTACATTGAAATTTCTTTCTCAGGATCTCCTTCACAGTAATTCATAATTGATATCTCAATAAATATCATATAAGACAGTATCATCTGAAGTATTAAAGTTGGCACAGTTTGTATGTGGTCAAAACTGTTGTTCTTTTCCTTTATGGCTTCTGTGTGTTGTGCTTTGCTTATGATGCCCTAATCACTTTGATATTATGAAAATATTTGCGAATATCTCCTTTTAATACTTATAAAGTACATTGTCTAACCACTGATCATGTACTATTATCTATTTTATGAGATATGAATTTAGTGTTATTCTTTAATATAGTAAACTATCCTCTCATCATTTTTAATAATTCATTTCCTTTTAAGTTTATTTTGAATATCGATTTATATGATATACACAATGCCTATGTAAATTTATTATGGTTTACTGGCCTGTATTTACATCATTGTGCACATATCACAGTACTTTAATGTGTATGGTTTATGTTGATATCTGCTTGGGCAAGTTCTAGTTTTAGTGTTTTGTTTATTTTTTCATGGTTGCTTTGACCATTTATATACACCTTCTGTTCAATATGAAGCTTACTCTCAGCTTTACAAATTTTCTTTGAGGTTCTTGATTGAGATTATTGATATCTTATTGAATTTATATATTGATTTGTGGATATATAACATCCTTATTGAACTTTCCCATCAGAAATTAATCTACTTATGTTTCTTTTTAAACTTTTTTTATCATTTTGTTACTTATTTCTCACTCTACATATTTATATTTCTTGTAAGGTTTATGCATATTTCATAAATTTTATTTCTTTTTGCACAGTTTGTTAATGGGATCTTCTTTTCAAGGAGTGTGTAGGAGATGGTATGTATAAGAACTATTACTTTTGTAAGTTGATACTCTGTCAAGCTTCTTATTGAACTCATTTTTATTATATTTTTTTGTTTATATAGGTGGATTTTCAAGGAATATAAATTAGATCATCTGCAAGTAATGAGAACTATTTTCTTATTTGCTATTATTTTTACACATGGGAGAGTAGATACATGTGTTAAATTGACCATTTTCTTCACTGACTTAGAAAATAAAAAATTCCAGATACAGATCAAGCGAATTTTGAGTCTATATGAATGTAAACCCTCTGTTCTGGAAGACTAAAACCCAAAATTAACATGGAAGAATAAGAATCCAGAGACAGGAAACTGAAGTTGAGGAAGCCCCAGGAGTCTGAGACTGACCAGAAGCAGATCGCAAGACACTTAATAAAAAACAGTTCAGTTCAGTTCAGTCACTCAGTCGTGTCCGACTCTTTGAGACACCATGAACCACAGCATGCCAGGCCTCCCTGTCCATCACCAACTCCCGGAATTCACTCAGACTCACGTCCATCGAATCAGTGATGTCATCCAGCCATCTCATTCTCTGTTGTCCCCTTCTCCTGACCTCAATCTTTCCCAGCATCAGGGTCTTTTCAAATGAGTCAGCTCTTTGCATGAGGTGGCCAAAGTATTGGAGTTTCAGCTTCAACATCAGGCCCACCAATGAACACCCAGGACTGACCTCCTTTAGAATGGACTGGTTGGATCTCCTTGCAGTCCAAGGGACTCTCAAGTGTCTTCTCCAACACCACAGTTCAAAAGCATGAATTCTTTAGTGCTCAGCTTTCTTTATAGTCCAATTCTCACATCCATACATGACTACTGGAAAAACCATAGTCTTGACTAGATGGATCTTTGTTGGCAAAGTAATGTCTCTGCTTTTTAATATGCTATCTATTCATTTTGATATTTGGCAAAACTAATACAATTATGTAAAGTTTAAAAATAAAAAAAAAATATGCTATCTAGGTTGGTCATAACTTTCCTTCCATGGAGTAAGAATCTTTTAATTTCATGGCCGCAATCAACACCTGCAGTGATTTTGGAGCCAAGAAAAATAAAGTCAGTACTGTTTCCACTGTTTCCCTAGGTATTTCCCTTGAAGTGATGGGACCAGATGCCATGATCTTCATTTTCTGAATGTTGAGCTTTAAGCCAACGTTTTCACTTTCCTATTTCACTTTCATCAAGAGGTTCTTTAGTTCTTCACTTTCTGCCATAAGGGTGGTATCATCTGCCTATCTGAGCTTATTGATATTTCTCCCAGCAATCTTGATTCCAGCTTGTGCTTCCTCCAGCCCAGTGTTTCTTATGATGTACTCTGCATAGAAGTTAAATAAGCAGGGTGACAATATACAGCCTTGACGTACTCCTTTTCCAATTTGAACTAGACTATTGTTCCATGTCCAGTTCTAACTGTTGCTTCCTGACCTGTATACAGGTTTCTCAAGAGGCAGGCCAGGTGGTCCGGTATTCCCATCTCTTTCAGAATTTTCCACAGTTTATTGTGATCCACACAGACAAAGACTTTGATATAGTCAATAAAGCAGAAATAGATGTTTTTCTGGAACTCTCTTGCTTTTTTGATGATCCAGCGGATGTTGGCAATTTGATCTCTGGTTCCTCTGCCTTTTCTAAAACCAGCTTGAATATCTAGAAGTTCATGGTTCACATATTGCTGAAGCCTGGCTTGGAGTATTTTGAGCATTACTTTACTGGCGTGTGAGATGAGTGCAATTGTGTGGTAGTTTGAACATTCTTTGGTATTACCTTTCTTTGGGATTGGAATGAAAAGTGACCTTTTCCAGTCCTGTGACCACTGCTGAGTTCTCCAAATTTGCTGGCATATTGAGTGCAGCACTTTCACAGCACCATCTTTTAGGATTTGAAATAGCTTAACTGGAATTCCATCACCTCCACTAGCTTCCTAAGGCCCACCTGACTTCACATTCCAGGATATCCAGCTCTAGGTGAGTGTGAGTGATCACATCTTCATGATTATCTGAGTTGTGAAGATCTTTCTTGTCCAGTTCTTCCATGTATTCTTGCCACCTCTTCTTAATATCTTCTGCTTCTGTTAGGTCCATACCATTTCTGTCTTTTATTGAGCCCATCTTCGCATGTAATATTCCCTTGGTATCTAGAATTTTCTTGAAGAGATCTCTAGTCTTTCCCATTCTATTTTTTCCTCTATTTCTTTGCATTGATTGCAGAGGAAGGCTTTCTTATCCCTCCTTGTTATTCTTTGGAACTCTGCATACAAATGGATGTATCTTTCCTTTTCTCCCTTGCCTTTCACTTCTCTTCTATCACAGCTCCTGTACAATGTCACGAACCTCTATCCATAGTTCATCAGACACTCTGTCTATCAGATCAAATCCCTTAAATCTATTTCTCATTTCCACTGTATAGTCATAAGGGATTTGATTTAGATCAATTACCTAGAGCCAGACATTCTGGAATGTGAAGTCAAGTGGGCCTTAGAAAGCATCACTACTAACAAAGCTAGTGGAGGTGATGGAATTCCAGTTGAGCTATTTCATATCCTAAAAGATGGTGCTGTGAAAATGTTGCACTCAATATGCCAGCAAATTTCGAGAACTCAGCGGTGGCCACAGAATTGGAAAAGGTCCGTTTTCATTCCAATCCCAAAGAAAGGCAATGCCAAAATATGCTCAAACTACCACACAATTGCACTCATCTCACACGCCAGTAAAGTAATGCTCAAAATTCTCCAAGCCAGGCTTCAGCAATACGTGAACTGTGAACTTCCAGATGTTCAAGCTGGTTTTAGAAAAGGCAGAGGAACCAGAGATCAAATTGCCAACATCTGCTGGATCATCAGAAAAGCAGGAGAGTACCAGAAAAACATCTATTTCGACTTTATTGACTATGCCAAAGCCTTTGACTGTGTGGATCACAATAAACTGTGGAAAATTCTGAAAGAGATGGGAATACCAGACCACCTGACCTGCCTCTTGAGAAATTTGTATACAGGTCAGGAAGCAACAGTTAGAACTGGACATGGAACAACAGACTGGTTCCAAATAGGAAAAGGAGTACGTCAAGGCTGTATATTGTCACCCTGCTTATTTAACTTCTATGCAGAGTACATCATGAGAAATGCTGGGCTGGAAGAAGCACAAGCTGGAATCAAGATTGCTGGGAGAAATATCAATAAGCTCAGATAGGCAGATGACACCACCCCTATGGCAAAAAGTGAAGAGAAACTAAAAAGCCTCTTGATGAAAGTGAAATAGGAAAGTGAAAACGTTGGCTTAAAGCTCAACATTCATAAAATGAAGATCATGGCATCTGGTCCCATCACTTCATGGGAAATACCTGGGGAAACAGGGGAAACAGTGTCAGACTTTATTTTTTTGGTCTCCAAAATCACTGCAGATGGTGATTTCAGCCATGAAATTAAAAGATTCTTACTCCTTGGAAGGAAAGTTATGACCAACCTAGATAGCATATTGAAAAGCAGAGACATTACTTTGCCAACAAAGGTCCACCTAGTCAAGGCTATGGTTTTTCCAATGGTCATGTATGGATGTGAGAGTTGGACTGTGAAGAAAGCTGAGTGCCGAAGAATTGATGCTTTTGAACTGTGGTGTTGGAGAAGACTCTAGAGAGTCCCTTGGACTGCAAGGAGATCCAACCAGTCCATTCTAAAGGAGATGAATCCTGGGTGTTCTTTGGAAGGAATGATGTTGAAGCTGAAACTCCAGCACTTTGGCCACATCATGCGAAGAACTGACTCATTGGAAAAGACTCTGATGCTGGGAAGGATTGGGAGCAGGAGGAGAAGGTGAAGACAGAGGATGAGATGGCTGGATGGCATCACTGACTAGATGGATGTGAGTTTGGATGAACTTCGGGAGTTGGTGATGGACAGGAAGGCCTGGTGTGCTGTGATTCATGGGGTCGCAAAGAGTCAGACATGACTGAGTGACTGAACTGAACTTAACTGAAACGAATGATCTAGTGGTTTTCCCCACTTTCTTCAATTTAAGTCTGAATTTTGCCAATAAGGAGTTCATGATCTGAGCCACAGTCTGCTCCCGGTCTTGTTTTTGCTGACTGTATAGAGCTTCTCCATCTTTGGCTGCAAAGGATATAATCAATCTGATTTCAGTGCTGACCATCTGGTGATGTCCATGTGTAGAGTCTTCTCTTGTGTTGTTGGAAGAGGGTGTTTGCAATGACCAGTGCGTTTTCTTGGCAGAACTCTGTTAGCCTTTGCCCTGTTTCCTTCCCTACTCTAAGTCCAAATTTGCCTGTTATTCCAGGTGTTTCTTAAATTCTTACTTTTGCATTCCAGTCCCCTATAATGAAAAGGACATCTTTTTTGGGTGTTAGTTCTAGAAGGTCTTGTAGTTCTTCATAGAGCTGTTCAAATTCAGCTTCTTCAGCATTACTGGTCGGGGTATAGACTTGGATTACCGTGATATTGACTGGTTTGCCTTGGAAATGTACAGAGATCATTCTGTCATTTTTGCGATAGCATCCAACTATTGCATTTCAGCCTCTTTTGTTGACCATGATGGCTACTCCATTTCTTCTAAGGGATTCCTGCCCACAGTAGTAGTTATAATGGTCATCTGAGTTAAATTCACCCATTCCAGTAAGAATCAGCAAGAGTCAAAATCAAGGAGAAGAAAATCCAAGCCAAGGTTCAAGAATGCTGATATCATTCCTTTTCTGTTACACAGTGTTTAGTTTGAAAGGCATGAGGTAGTCAGAGGCTGGAATGTATTAGCTGGGAAGTGAGGTATTGCTAGAATCATAACAATGGAAATGAAGAAGGTAAGGTTCAACTGAAGCATTCAGAATGATCTCCACTTTTGTGGGATTTTGTGGGATATGGGATAACATTTTCCCCCCTAGTCATCCTAAGAGCTATAAGCAAACTGTATATGCAAATTTAATTTTTTTTCACTTTCTGTGAAGAGTTTGTACACAAAGTCTATCCAGGATTGCTGTTGAATATTTAAGCATTGGGTTTAATAATTGACTGCCAATAATAAATAAACTAGAAATCCTATAATTTCTCATCACTATTAATTATTATTTTGAGTAAAAAGGTGAATTAAGTCTCAATCTCCCTTCCAAAAAAGGTATTTTTTTTTTGAGAAATGGAATAATATAACTACCAATCAGCTTCCTTATTTCCATAATATAAGGTAATGTCTGTCAACTCCCAGCTTGAACTGTAACTCAAGAGCTTATGACTATAAATAGTATCCTAAGAAAATATTTTAGTCATATAAAATATTATTGTCATATAACTATATACTAATAATTTAGTTTAGGAAACATTTATTATCCCCATATTTATGTCTATTGCAAGCATCGAGATAGACAGGTAGACCATATTAACTAGTCAGAAGAAGAAAAAATTCTTATACATGGAGAAAATAAGAGAAATGAAGTAGTTTCGGCCATGCTAATTAAACTAATACAAATGAGTATAAATAAAAGTATGATTTAGTAAGCGTGTATTTTCTGACATGGCAATATAGTCAAAGAGACTCTGGAAAAAGTGCTGTCAGCCTCACTAAGTATAAAAACAGAAATAGTTTCAGTTACCCTTGACAGAGTAAGAAATGTATTGGGTAAAGCCAGCTGCATAGAAAATTTAAAAGTAGGAATTGATGAACAGAGAAGACAATCAGTGAAAGACTGTTGTATTAAGCAGATGGTTCACTAATCTGTAATAAATAGAGTGAGAATCATAAAAATGTTTATATTCAGTATTAACAAGAATATGGCTATATGGAAAGTGATCTGAAGTAGAAAATAGAAAAATGAGGAAAAAATGCAGATAAACCTTCATGTTTTATTTTATTGAAAAGAAAAGTATTAAATGAAATAGTAAAAATGAAAGGTATTTGATTGAAAAATATTGATATTGTAGGATGGTAAAAACTACTACAAGTAAATTTGAATGAGAATGAAAGTTTAGAAAGAAGTCTATGACATTCAGTTCAGTTCAGTTCAGTCACTCAGTCGTGTATGACTCTTTGAGACCCCATGAATCACAGCATAATAATATATAATAATATAATATAGTAATTATGATATAAGAATTAATAATATTGTAATTATAAATAATATAATAAACAATAATATAATATATTATAATATAACAGTGATTCATCATTATTAACTGTGGTTAGATAAATAACATCATGTAAAATTTTGATTCATCCATTATTTTAAAGCTTTCGGGAAAAGGTCTTATTTGTACATCAAGTTTATCATCTGGATCAGTATGTAATTGTTGCCAGTAAACAAAAATTTTGGGTCAATTGTAACAAATAATTTTAATAGTGACTTTTAATGCATTATTTTCTTTAGCTTATTCAAGAAAATCTGTAGACCATACACTTGACCATAGAGAGGAATGTTATTCTTTAATCAGTAAATATTAAAATATTTATTGCTTTAAGGCTAGAGTCAGGGCCAAAATTAATGAACAATTTGAAAGTTTAGCAGTTGCAGCAAAGATTCAAATTTCTTTTCAAGAGATATAATTGAAATGATCAACACTTATGAATAATTAGCTTTTATGCAACATAGTAATTGCCAGAACTCTCATGTATTTGGGAAATAACTGTTTCCAGTTTTGACAAAGTGACATATATGTAACTGTTCATGCAGTGCAATTCACTTCTCCAGTGATTTTATCTACAGGAAAGATCACAAAGGATTCTCTCTTCCCTGTCAAGGGCATTATGGACTTATAGTGGCTTGGTCATAATTGATCCCAAAATGACTTTTTATTTTATTTTTTTAGTTTTTACTTGAAGTTTTATCAGCTCTGGAAGGAGTGTTATTTTGCACAGGTAGAGATGAAATCTGTGGGACAGAAGCTCTCAGGAGTTTATTAAACAGAAGGACTTTATGTTTTCTGCTAGTCACTTAGTTGCTACCACTGAAGAAATGGAAGGGTATTTCTTCTTCCACAGTTGGGCCATAGTCCGTAAGTGTGGAAATTTTAGAATGTAAACTACATTTCAAAGCATCTCTCACTTGATTTCACTACACTGAATATGGATGCATCCTATCTGACATATTTTTAACTATCACAAACACATCCATGCTCAGTACTCAGAGATACATATGAAATATGACAGCTACGAAAGAGGTATAGAATGGTAAGTTGAAAAAGGGAAATATAACATGATGTTACCAAACTCCTCTGCCTTTAAAAATGCAATAGATTTTTACAATTACCACTGGCACAAGCATAAATATTTACATCATTATATATATGCATTCTTATTACTATTGCAGCACAGCCTACATTCACCAAAGTTCTAGCAATATTTGATTGGAACTATCTATGAGAAAGTGAAAATCTAATGCTTCCCTCTCTGGTAGTATAGAAATAGTTAATAAGTGAGGCCACTGCAAATCAATGGCAGAAGCAGAATAGGAAATAAGCCACTCATTCATATGCTCTGGATATAAGCAGAACAAAGATAATGAAAAATAGTCTATTCTTTCATAACTCTATAGTCCATCCCTAGGAAACCATGTTATCAGAGTTGTTTTATAAAATTTTTAATGAGAAAAAAGGATTATGAGATAAAGAGTTTCAGATTTGAAATACAACTGTTTAGTTTTTAAAAATTAGCTAACTATATTTTGTGGTTCTATTTTGTTATCGTAATATACAATTAACATTTTGGCTGATCAATACTGACAAAAAATAAACAGCACTAAGAAAATCCTGAAAATAATGAGGTCTTTGCTCAAAAGTAATGGGCATTTCATTTCATAACAATGAGGATGGGTACAATTAAAAAAAAATTAAGCAAGGGAAAAAGAAGAAAACATATGTTGGTGAGGATGGAGAGAGATTAGAACACTTATGTACTGTTGGTGGAAATGAAAACTGGTACAGCTATCATGGAAAACAGTATGGCCATTCCTTACTGAAAATAATAAATAAAACAAAATTACCATATGATCCAGCATTTTCAGTTCCGTGTATATCCCAAAAGAATTGAAAGCAAGGACTTGAAGAGCTACTTGAACAACCCATTATTCAAAATAGCCAAAAAGCAGAAGCACTGGAAGCGTCCATTGTCATATGAATGAAAAAAATGAAATGTGGCACATACATACAATTAAATATGATTCAGCCTTAAAAAAGGAAGGAAATTCTGACACGTACTACAACATGGATGAACCTCAATGACACTATGCTAAGTTAGTCACAAAGGAGCAAATTCTGTACAATTCCACTTATGTGAGGTACCTAGAGTAGTCAGATTCAAAGAGCTGAAGTGGAATGGTGGTTTCCGTGGGCTGAGGGAGGAAAGGATGGTGAGTTTTCTAATTGGTAGAAGTTTCAGTTTTTCAAGATGAAAAGAGTTCTGGAGACTGGCTGTAAAACAATGTGAATGTAATTAATACCACTGAGCTGTAAACTGAAAAAGGGTTAAGATGGTAAATTTTTGAAGTTTATTTGACAAATTATAAAATTTTTTAAAAACGTAATGGGTTTTTACAATTGCCGTTAGCACCCGCATAGATATTTACATCCTTACGCACATGTCTATGCACTGTTCTTACTATTACAGCACAGCCCACATTCATCAAATGTAAACAAAAACCATGAATTTACAATTTGATCACTCAACCTCCGAAAGCAGTTTTGTGTGACTAAGCCAGACTCTTCTATTTGGTTTACTGATGTTCCCAATTATCAGGTGATGACCAGTAGGGGTCTCTGTAAAACAAATTCCAGTTCAGAATTAATCTATTTTGTTAGGGGCAATTTGTATCATGAAGACTTACACTACAGGAGGAGCATTTTGCCTGAAGGAGTTTTGTATTTAAGCTTTCATTTCAGTGATAATTAAAATGTTTATGTAAGAATATTTGGTATGGGAATGGCTACTTTGTTACTAAATACTGATTTCAGTGCCAGCATTTACTTTCATGCTTACGGTTACACTGGTACCCAGTGGTTACCTGAAGTGACAGCATTTTTACTTTCATATCGTTAGGGGGCATTATTGGCTGCCACGAAATTGATATATCCTAAAATTAAAAAGCTAATACATATTTTACATCTACTATTGTATTCACACGGAATTATTTTGACCAGTTACTTGAAAACCTTATTTTTTGGCAGTAATTTACAAGGGACAGTCATCTTCATAGATTATGGCTTGATTTTTAAGTTAATCAATTTAGACTTTGATTTAATACCACAAAAATAGCATAGTGTAACAGAGTAGTTGTAACAGGCTAAGAGAGAAAAGAAAGGAGGCAAATTTGATTTAAGAATGATGAATTTGAGCCAAAGAAGTCCAAAGAGCTCCACAAAGAATTTTGCAAAAGGACATTTACATTCGTTTGAATAGTGAAAAGCAGTGAAAGACTAGAGAAGTATTAGTTATTCTGAGCTCAGAAGACCTGTGCCTTAGCGTTTAGTACCATATATGCATTGCATGAATTCTGTCTTAGCGACTATTCACCTGTGTAATTGTTCTGTTAGTAGTAATAGTAATAGTACATTCCCAATGAAGAACTTTTGAGATAATATTTTAAACTTTTTTTTTTTTTTCAGAATTTTCTGGTACATTTTGGTGTACATTCTCAGACTGGTTCATCATGGTTTTGAATTAGCTGATAAAAGAAGCTCATTATTTAGTTTCCGTAAAACAATATTGTCCAAAGTATTAAACTAGTACTATTAATTTAAATTTTATTAAATGCATTATTGTGTTTGTATTTGAGTTTCATATTTTTATCTATGAACTATAAAACTAGAAACTTATTGCTGGCTTTAAGTTTATATTCATTTAAGAAATATTATAATAAAAATAACAAATTAATACTGGCAACCTACCAGAAGTTTTACTTTTAATCACTTATGCATTTGTACATGAACTAGGATACAATGGTTTGTTCTAATGCCTCATGTTAGGGAATGTCATCCCTGTGTCTTTCATGTTTTTGCAACGTAAAGTTACTTTGTCTTTGGGAATCACAGGGAATTTATGCATTCCGAGTTATATTTCATGACTCTTAGAAGAAAGATTAAGGAAGTTTAAAAATATGACAATAGATATGTAATTATATACATAGAAAAGATTACTAGGATTTCAGCCAATCAATATATAATTAAAAGATTCATCTATGATGAAAGGCATAAGCTATTTGATAAAGTATCCCTTTGCATTTAGAAGTGACATTCTAAGAGAATCAATAATGCACTTATTTTTTTTAATTTTGCATTTAAATGATTTGGACAAAAGGTTTCTCTTAACCTATTAGCCATTTTAAAAGCTTTGGAATGAGCTTAAATATTTTGAACAGTCCTAGAATGTGAAATAGGTCTTTAGATTTTGCAGCCAAAGATAAACGATTGAGGCCAAAGGGTAAAGGACAATATGGCTTAGATTTTAAATGGAAAGGGAACAGAGACAAAGAGAAAATGACCTAGCATTATGTGCTCACATCAATGGCAGTAATTAAGCTTTGCAGTATCATTAGATATGATAATAATAATTTATAGCCTTTCATGGTATTTCACATGCTAGGCATACAGAAGAAAATGATAGCAGGACCCTTCATATTTCTCATTGTTATTTTTTTCTAAGAAAATAATGACATTCAGTTGTCATGAATTGAGAAGATACACAACACAAATTTGGATGCTTATCTCCAAGGGAGAAAAGATGGAGTGTCTTACATCTTTTAACCATCTGCAAAATGTATGGCAGTAGTAAAATTCTAAAAAGATATTGAGGTGAGTATTTCTAAGAGTACAGTATTTAAATTTATAAAAGTTAATTTGGCATTATATTAAACATCAAGTTAATGTTCCATCAGCATAACAACTGAACTATAACATATTATACCATAGTGTTAAATTGAACCAAGATACTCTAGATTTTGATTGTGGGAACTCAGTCATTAATCAGTTCAAATTTTCTAATGCTGGGGTGAGTGTAGAGGAAAGCCCCTGCATAGATACTTTGGGAATTCAGTCCCAATGACAGGAAATAGTTAAATATTGAATTTAAATGAACATGATGGTCAGCCTTAATGCTTAAGTGTGTTTATTTTCTCTCTTGAATATTAAATCAAAGATCCAATTTTTATTTGGTTTTCAGGGCATATTTACAAAAAACATTATAATAATTAAATTAGATTTTTCCTTGATTTTGAGCTAAGTCTTCACTTTAAATGACCAAGTTGATTATAGTGAAAAGGCAATTGCAAGTCCAAACTTGATTTTTGAATTCAAATGTTATCAATGTAGACAGATTCTTTAGCATTAGTGCTATGTGCTTTTGAAAATCTATCAGATACCAGTTTTTGAGAAATTGCTTTAGACAGATTTGACTCACTAAATTCAAAAGGACATGACACAAGAGTGAAAAGTCTTGTATATTTTACATGGTTTAAATATATTATAAAAGTTATAAAAGGTAATATAGCTAATTGTCCCTCAACAGATAGCTAGAATGTAACCTGCCCTTGGGTTATGCTCAGGTGATGTTTTTGTTTTCTGGCTCTAGATGTAGTTCGGGTAACCTTCTCTTGAATATTAAGCCAGAAAGCTAGTACAGAAGCAGGAGAGCTGTTGTGTCATCTCAGTGTTATAATAGTAACACACTACTTTTAGCCACATTTCAAGGTTCCTTTCTACTTATGTTGATAATTCTCTAAAAATTATACTGATAGCTTCTCTAAGAACCAGTATATATGTATTATGAAATTGCTTTTCCCCAGTTGCTAACTGAGCTGACAATTATATTCTCTTTTTTTTTTATATTTTATTTTATTTTTTAACTTTACAATATTGTATTGGTTTTGCCATATATCAACATGCATCCGCTACAGGTATACACGTGTTCCCCATCCTGAACCCCCCTCCCTCCTCCCTCCCCATACCATCTCTCTGGGTAAAACTTTAACTTCACAGAAGTTAAACAGGTCTAGTATGTCCAGTAGAGGCTATTAAATGAAGGATGTAATTGCAAGAGCTGCAAGTACTTGCTAAATAAGGAGATAGAATGAAAATGTAATACAATATACTTACTCATGTCTATCTGATTGGAACTTCCAGACATAGCAAAATAAAATCCTTACTCCCCCAGTGGCTTTTACTTTGGTCAACAGACATATCTAATTCTCACTTCTAATGTAATGCAATCTGATGATATATTCAGCTAATCCTTGATATCTCAGGGACTAAGCATATAAAACGAATACTGTCTGTGAACTCTCGTATCTTATTCCAAGTTAAACCTTTTGAAATCTCATTACAGAATAATTTTGGGGGATAACAAATGGAGTTCTGGATGTGTTGGGATTTATCTGAATACCAGGGATGGCTCTCATGATGGGTAGACCACGAGCTATTTGGAAAGAAATTTAGAAGGTTTCAGGAATGACTGGATATGAGAGGTGAGGTAGATACAACTATCCAGCACTGAGGAGGAACATGTCATTTAGTGAGGTGGAGGACGGAGAAGAAAATAATAGAGAAGAACAGGGATGGGGAGAGGAGGAGGAGAAGTTCACATTAGCCTATTGGGTTTGGGGTGCCTCTGCCACATTCACTTGGAGACTTCATAGGCTATATGACATACAAACTTGGATTTTAAGAAGCGGGTCTTCATTATAAGAGTGGATTTTGGGTTTATGAATAAAGAAAGGGACTGAGTTTTCGAATGTGGAAGAGATTGACCAAGTACAGTGTGTAACTGGCAAAAAAAAAAAAAAATTCTAAAGAATATCACCTTTGGCATAACTAATACAATTTTGTAAAGTTTAAAAATAAAATAAAAAAAAAAGAATATCACCTTTAAAATAATGGATAAAAGAAGAAAATTATCACAGTGGAACTGGAGGAGAAACAGTCTGAGAGTTTCTGGCTGAAAAAGGGAAATGTTTTCCAAATTCAAATCCTATCACAGTCAGCCTCATCGTAGCTTTCTGGATTTATTTCTGGAAACCTTGCCATTCACTATTCACTCTAGTAGGATAAATTCTTTGTTGTTTTCCTCACATGCTCTGTATTTTCTTTTTATGGGATTAAAAAATCCCAATAAAACCAACATATTACATGAGATCTACTTTCTTACTTTGTACAGTACCATATAGTTAATTATATGAACAGTGAAGTGAAGTGAAGTCGCTCAGTCATGTCCAACTCTTTGCGACCCCATGGACACCAGGTTCCTCCGTCCATGGGATTTTCTAGGCAAGAGTACTGGAGTGGGTTGCCTTTTCCTTCTCTAGGGAACTTCCCAACCCAGGGATTGAACCCAGATCTCCCGCCTTGTAGACAGATGTTTTACCGTCTGAGCCACCAGGGAAGTCTAACAGTGCTGTGTAGTAAATCTCTGGAGATTTTTTTATTTTTTATGACTAACACTCTATACCCATGGAACAGAGCCTCCCCAAATCCCATACCCTACTCCCAGCCACTAGCAACCACCAGCAGTCTATTCTCTGTTTTCTATGACTTTGACTACCTCAGATACTTATAAGTGGAATCATGCAGCATTTGTCCTTCTGTGGTTGGCTTATTTCACATAGCATAATGCCTTCAAGTTTCATCCATGCTGTGGCATAGGATATGATTTCTTTTTACAGCTGAGTAATAGTCTATTGTATAAACTTACCACATTTTCTTTACCCATTCATTCATCAATGGACATTAAGGTTGTTTCTGCCTCTTGGCTGTTGTAAATAATGCTGCATGAACATGGGAGTGCAAATGTATCTCTGAGATTCTGTTTTCAGTTCTTTTGGGTCAATACCAGAAGTGAAATTGTTGGATCATATGGTAACTCTTTTTTGAGGAACCTCCATACTGTTTTCCATAGTGGCTTCACCATTTTACATTGCCAATTGCTATTGAAAGTAACCAGTTTTCAAGTTACGATTTCTGTACATCCTTGCCAAAACTTTTTGTTTTCTTTCCTTTTTTTTTAAAAAAAATACATAATGGCCATTCCAACAGGAGTGAGGTAATATCTCATTGTGGCTTTGATTTGCATTTCCCTGATGATTAGTGATGTTGAGCATCTTTTCAAATACCTGTTGGCCATCTGTGTGTCTTTATGGGAGAAATGTCTATTCAAGTCCTTTCCCATTGCTTAATTAGGTTGTTTGCTTGCTGTTGAGTTATAGGAAATTCTTATACACTTTGTTCGTTAACCCCTTATCAGACATGGTTTGCAAATATTTTCTCCTGTTCTATAGCTTCCTTTCTCACTCTACTGATTATTTCCTTTGCCTGCACAGAATGTTTTTAACTTTGATGTAGTCCAGTTTATCTATTTTTGCTTTTGCTGTCTGTGCTTTTAGTGACATATCCAAGAAATAATTGCAAGAGAAATGTTATGAAACTTTCCCTTTATTTTCTCCTATATTTTTACCAGTTGTAGATCTTACATTTAATCCATCTTGAGTTGATTTTTGCATATGATGTAACATGAGGCTGCAGTTTCATTCTTTTGCATGTGGATATCCAGTTTTCCTACACAATTTGTTGAATAGACAATTCTTTCCTCATTAACTATTCTTGGAACCCTGTCAAAGATCATTTGGTCCTATATATGTAGGTTTATTTCTGGTTTCTCTACCCTATTCCATTGATCTACAGTTTATAATACTGTTTCACTTTCTGTAGCTTTATCATATATTTTGAAGTCAGAAAGTGTGTCATCTCTAGCTTTATTTTTTCTTCCCAAGATTATTTTGGCTATTTGAGGTGCTTTGTGGTTCTATATAGATTTTTAAATTGCCATCTTCTAATCCATAAACATGGTATGTCTTTAATCTTCTTGTGCCTTTGAATTCTTTCAGCAATGTTTTATAGTTTTCAGTGTACAAACATTTTGCTTCCTTGGTTCTGTTTATTCCTAATTATCTTATTCTTTTTGATTCTATTGTTAATGAGATTGCTTGCTTAAGTTCTTTTTTTTTCAGTTTTTAAATTAAGACCTCAACAAATATTGATACTATTTTTACCTTACTAAAAGGAGAAATTTCACAGCTTAACTTAATAAAAGTCTTTCCTTAAAGATATTATTAAACCATAGATGAAACATGGAGGGTTTAGGTACTTTTCAAAGAGATGAAAGCAGTATAGTTTACTTTAACATTATTGTTTAGTTCAGTTCAGTTCAGTCACTCAGTCGTGTCTGACTGTTTGCGACCATGAATTGTAGCACACCAGGCCTCCCTGTCCATCACCAACTCCTGGAGTTCGCTCAAACTCATGTCCATCAAGTCAGTGATGCCATCCAGCCATCTCATCCTCTGTCGTCCTCTTTTCCTCCTGCCCCCAATCCCTTCCAGCATCAGAGTCTTTTCCAATGAGTCAACTCTTCGCATGAGGTGGCCAAAGTACTGGACTTTCAGCTTTAGCATCATTCCTTCCAAAGAACACCCAGGGCTGATCTCCTTACCTTTATTTACCTTTAAAAAACATCATGAGGTCTCACAGTTCAACTGAATTGTATAGGGCTCTCAGAGACCACAATTTTTCTCAAGAAAGAAGCTCATGTCTCAGCAAAAAGCTCAGTGTGTTTATAACTGAATATTCATGATTGCATAAACTTGGTTTATACCAATGAGAATAAGGACATCATAAGAGAAAGAGAGAGAGAGAAAGACAGAGAAACAAGGAAGAAGTAAATAGAGGGAGAGGAAATATATGATAGTAAATATTCTCCAAGTTAGAATTTTATGACTTTGAGGGGCTTATAAGAGACTACTATGAACAGTTGCCAACCAATTGGATAAACTAGAAGAAATAGATAAATTCCTAGAAACATAACAAACTATCAAACTTGAATCTGAACAGACCTATAGTTAGGTAAGGGGACTGAAGCAGTAATCAAAAACCTCCCAATAAAAAGAAGCCAAGGGATAGATAGTTTTCCTGCAGAATTTTACCAAACATTTAAAGAAGAATTAATGCTAGTCCTTCTCAAATTCTTCTGAAGAACTGAGGAGCAGAAAATACTTTCAAAGTCATTTTATGAGGCAAGAATTACCCTTAAGTACCAAAGCCAGAAAAAGACATGACTGAGCAACTGAACTAAATTGAACTGAAAACTATGGGCCAATAACCCCTGATGAATATACATGCAGAAATTCTCAACAAAATACTACCAGATTTAATTAAACAGCGTATTTAAATAATCATATACCATGACTAAGTGGGATTTATCCATAAGATGCAGGGTTGATTCAACATAGGAATATCAATCAATGTGATGCAACACATTAATAGGCCAAAGGATAAAAACCACATGATTTGTCTTACTAGATACTAAAAAAGTATTTGAAAAAATTCAACATATTTGAGTATTTTAATATTCAGTTTCTAATATTTTAAATGTTTAAAAACAAACTTATCAGAATATCTGTGTATGAACAATACACTTAGCTCACTTCAATTATTGATAGCCTGAGAACTAACTCTCTGATAGCCAATACATTTTCTGTATCTTCAATTGTAAAATGGAAATAATACCTACATATGGTGTTCTTATGACTATCAAAAGAGACAACATATGTAAGTATTTACCTTGACACATTATCAGAGACTTAAAATATGGTAGATAACAATAGTGATGATTACTTACCCTCTTTGTAACCTCAGGATTTCAAAGATTCTCAATAAATTTATGAATATGAATGACACAAAGTTTAAATATGATCAATATTTAATCAATAACAGAAATCCGCCCATTGTCAGAAATACAATAGAGTGGAGTTTTCATGTAACCTGGATACAGGAAATCTTAGTATTGTTTAAGGCTTTTATTTACCTACACAAAAATTTATAACTTTTTTCACTGACTTCCCAAGGTGGTGATAGTTTTTGTCAGGCAACTACCTCTTCAATAAACTGCAAGCATAAGATTGAAACCAGCGATACTGAAAAAATACTACTATATGTATTATACAATAGACGTGCTATGCTGTGCTTAGTTGCTCAGTCATGTCCGACTCTTGGTGACCCCATGGACTACAGCCTGCAATGCTCCTCTGTCCATGGGGATTCTCCAAGCAAGAATACTGGAGTGGGTTGCCATGACCTCCTCCAGGGGATCTTCCCAAACCAGGGATCAAACCCAGGTCTCCTGCACTGCTGTCTGTTTCTTTACTGTCTGAGCCACCAAGGCAGCCCCTTGTACAATAGATAGCCAGTAGAAATTTGCTATATGACTCAGAACTCAAACTAGGGTTCTCCAACAGCCTAGAGGGGTGGGAAAAGGGAATTGGGATGCTTATTTAACTTATATGCAGAGTACATCATGAGAAATGCTGGGCTGGATGAAGCACAAGCTGGAATCAAGATTGCTGGGAGAATTATCAATAACCTCAGATATGGAGGTGACACCACCCTTATGGCAGACAGCCAAGAAGAACTAAAAAGCCTCTTGATGAGAGTGAAAGAGGAGAGTGAAAAAGTTGGCTTAAAGCTCGACATTCAGAAAACGAAGATCATGGCATCTGGTCCCATCATTTCATGGCATATAGATGGGGAAACAGTGAGAGACTTTATTTTGAGGTGCTCTAAAATCACTGCAGATGGTGGCTGCAGCCATGAAACTAAAAGACGCTTGCTCCTTGGAAGGAAAGTTATGACCAACCTAGATAGCATATTCAAAAGCAGAGACATTACTTTGCCAACAAAGGTCCATCTAGTCAAGGCTATGGCTTTTCCAGTGGTCATGTATGGATGTGACAATTGGACTATAAAGAAAGCTGAGCACCGAAGAATTTATGCTTTTGAACTGTGTTGTTGGAGAAGACTCTTGAGAGTCCCTTGGACTACAAGGAGATCCAGCCAGTCAATCCTAAAGGAAATCAGTCCTGAATATTCATTGGAAGGACTGATGTTGAAGCTAAACTCCAATACTTTGGCCACCTGACGTGAAGAGCTGATTCATTTGAAAAGATCCTGATGCTGGGAAAGATTGAAGGTGGGAGGAGAAGGGGACAACAGAGGATGGATGGTTGGATGGGATCACCCATTCAATGGACATGAGTTTGAGTGAACTCCGGGAGTTGGAGATGGACAGGGAAGCCTGGCGGGGTCACAGAGTCAGACAAGACCGAATGACTGAACGGAACTGAATTGAACTGATGGCTAATTCATGTTGATGTATGACAGAAATCAAACCAATATTGTTAAAACAGTCATCAATCAATTGAAAATAAATATAATTAATTTTTAAAAGTTAGTGTTACTGAAAAAAAAAAGATACAGGTAAAAACAGCTAGCTGCATACTCAGAAAACTTTTGTCTGAAGTTATCTTCCTTTTTAAGGAAATTATTTAGACATATCTGTAACATTGTTCCTTCCACCCTGGCTTATATTATTTTTGATCTTTCTACATAATGATAAATTCATAGTTAATGAAAATTAGAAGCAAAAATGAAAGAAAATATTGAGGAAACACCAGAGTATTTTAAGTGTATTTGCTTTTGATTCCGTGTAACCCAGAGTATGTAATGTTTCTTAATGGTGCATTTTTCTTCATTGTTATTAGTGACAATTCTTAGCATTACTTAGGCTATAAGAATTAGCACACGGTCATGGTGGGTTGATTCTTAGTTAGGTTATTTATTAAAAAAGATGGTGTGTTTGCAGTGCTGACTATTTAAGTTGAAAAATTATATTTCCAAAACATGCAAGTCAATTTAACAGAAAAGAAAGACTCAAAAATAATTACCATTCATTTATGACTCCAAGTGTATCTTGAGAAAATGTCTGTTAGATCAAATTTTTATTGGATATGAGAGCTAATAAACTTGTTTTGTAGCTGGGATGTTAAAATAAGAAGAAAAAAAATTGAAGCCAATTTTCTTTGATGGCTTTGAAGGGATACATCTGATAAAAAGCCTTTTAGCAGAGAAGAATATTCTTTGACAAAGAGCATTTAGCTTGTGGGGTTTTATAATTACTCATGGAAATTAGGAGAAAAGGAAGAGAGTAGTATATTGCTCAGACTTTATTCTGGTTCTCTCTGGTCCCCAGACTCTCCTGGATGAGTTTGCTTATGAAAACTTGTATCTGCCCTGGTGAATCTGCTATTGTAGCATCTGAACACAAGCCTCAGGCACTTTGTTTTTAACCAAACTGAGGAAATGCCACTGTGATTCCAACTGTAATCACTGGAATATGGAACAAAATGAACTGCAGCTGATTCAAGATGAGCCATAAGAAAAAGCAATTTATGCAAAGCAAGAGCCCTGCTGTGGTTTTGTGTGATGCATGTTCATACATATGGTGGAAAAGGCTATCTCTATTCCCATCTAGAGAAAATGGAATGAGAGTCTGAAATCAGGGTCTATCAGCCACATACCTGTACAACACACACCAGCAAATCAGCTTCAGAAACCAGATTCCTTCATAAAGAATAAGTGTTGTTTAAAAATATCCATATGCATTGTTTAAAAAGAAGAGGGGTTTTAATCTAATATATTTATACCCTTTTATACCTGAGAACAGCCTAGCAAATCACCTATTCATTTAGTAAATGCATGACATTTGGAAAGATCCTTCTTCAATTTAATTAAAAATTTTATGCCATTCTCTCTCATTGAACACAAACACACACACAGAGTCACAGTAACCTCTAAGCTTAAATATATATGTTGGGAATGGCATAGAAAGGGTATACTCAGAAGATCATAAGTATTGCTAGCCTAGATCTTCATGAAAGTCTTGACATTGTTTACAAGAAGCATAGTTAAGAGAATGTGTCTATAGCATGGAAGAGTACTGGTTGTGAGCAGCAAACATACCCATTTATTATCAATTATTGAAAAGCTATGGCAGCATTGAGATCCTCTCTGTGACCTTTCCATAGTCTGTACGGTTCATGGATTCTTCTAAGGATTCAGTTGAAGTTTAGCAACTTGGCCAAGTACCTATATCCTCCAATGAACGTGGCATGAAGTGGTGACAATACAGGAAACATTTAATTCTATGAAGTGAAAAGTTTCTTTCATGATTTGATCTCTTAAAAAATCATATAAGACTACTGTTTTCCTCTTTAAAGTACTTCATTGTCCTCACAGTTCTCTTTAAATAAACTCCAACCTCTTTACTATTAATATAGCTTACTTCCAGTAGTCACGTATGGATGTGAGAGTTGGATTATAGAGAAAGCTGAGTGCCAAAGAATTAATGCTTTTGAACCGTGGTGTTGGAGAAGACTCTTGAGAATCCCTTGGACTGCAAGATCAAATCAGTCAATCCTAAAGCAAAATAGTCCTGAATATTCATTGGAAGGACTGATGCTGAAGCTGAAACTCTAAGACTTTCGTCACCTGATGTGAAAAACTGACTCATTGGAAAAGACCCTGATGCTGGGAGAGATTGATGGTGGGAGGAAAAGGGGACGACAGAAGATGAGATGATTGGATGGCATCACTGAGTCGATGGACATGAGTTTTGAGCAAGCTCCAGGAGTTGGTGATTGATGGACAGGGAAGCCTGCCGTACTGCATTCCATGGGGCTGCAAAGAATTGGACATGACTGAATGACTGAACTGAATTGAACTGAAACCAGATACTTGCTCTTGGTCATTAAGCCGAAAAATTGATGCTTTTGAACTGTGGTGTTGGAGAAGACTCTTGAGAGTCCCTTGGACTGCAAGGAGATCCAACCAGTCCATCCGAAAGGAGATTAGTCTTGGGTGTTCTTTGGAAGGACTGATGCTGAAGCTTAAACTCCAATACTTTGGCCACCTCATGTGAAGAGTTGACTCATTGGAAAAGACCCTGATGCTGTGAAGGATTTGTGGCAGGAGGAGAAGGGGACAACAGAGGATGAGATGGCTGGATGGCATCACTGACTCGATGGACGTGAGTTTGGGTAAACTCCGGGAGTTGGTGATGGATAGGGAGGCCTGGCATGCTGTGATTCATGGAGTTGAAAAGAGTCGGACACGACTGAGCGACTGAACTTACTGACTGACTGACTGGATTTACTCCTTCTATGTTATCTTTCAGATGCAATGCCTTTGTATAGGCCATCTCAGACTGTTGAAACAAAATACTATACTCTGAGTAACTTAAACAACAGACATTTATTTTCTCACAATTATGGAGGGTGCAGGTATGAGATCAGGATTAACTGCATGATTGGGTTTTGATGAGAACTCCCTTCCTGGCTTGCAGACGACCACCTTGAGAAAGAGGGAGATCTTTTTCTTACTCTTCTTATAAGCCCACAGTCTTATAAAATTAGAGCCCTGCACTTATGAACTCATTTAACCTTGAATTACTTCCTGAAAACCCTATATCCAGATATAGTCACACTGGGGGTTAGAGTGTCAGCTACAAGTTTTAGGGGGACATAGCATTCCATTCCTGGTCCCCCAAATTCATGTCCTATCACATACAAAATTTATCCATTTCATCTCAACAGCCCCAAAAGTCTTAACTCAATCCAGCATCAGCTCTAAAGTCCAACATCTATCCAGTTGTCAACAAAGTCACATCTAGGTGAGATTCAAAGTATGGTTTATCTTGAGGCAAAATTCTTTACCAGTTGCAAACCTATGAAGCCAGACAATTTATGTGCTTCCAGTATACAATGGTGGGTCAGGTATAAAATAGAATTTCCCATTACACAAAATAAAAATTGAAAAGAATAAAGGAGTGACAAATCCCAAAAGTCCAAAACCTAGCAAGACCAAATTCTATTAGACCTTAAGCCTGGAGAACAATCTTCCTTGGTTCAAAGTTTAGCCCTCCAGGCCCCCTGTAGTGGCAACATCATATCCCTGACTCTGCTAGGTGGCCCTCCTTACTGCTTCAGCTCTCTGCAAGGACACTTCCTCTGCTCTCTGGGAACCTCCCCCCCACACACCCGCCAACCCCGCCCCCAGCTTTAGCTCTCTACCAAGACCCGCCCAAGGTAAGCCCCATCCTTGAGGCACTAGAGGCAAAGTCATTCTGGCTTTCTGGAAACTTGAGATATGTTCCCACCTTTTGAAACTGAGAAGGAAGAAATTGCCTTGCCCCCTGAGATTTGGATGGGAGTGGCAGCCCTGATAATCTCTGAATGCCTTCAGAGTCTGTTTGCTCAGTCCTTAAGAACAGAATGTGTTTACAGAATAGACTTATGGTCTGGTCCTATAGATTCTAAGGAGTCTGACAGCCTTCCTTCATTCCATCTCACTCTCTGTCCCCTTGTGTTCACACTGGCAGTATGTTTCCTGGTACAATCCCATCTCTGTTACTGGTTTCTCCTATGATGACTAAAGACCGTGAGTTGCACCCATGATCTTTATTGAATGGTTGATCAGCCACACCCCTCGTGTTCTCTTTGAGGCAAGCTTTCTCATTTTTCTTTTTTTACAATTTGGAATGTTGAGAATTTCCCAAGGTTGGGTTCCTTTTTGCTTAACAATTCTTTCTTTAATTCATCTCTCTCCCTTTGCATTTTACTCTAGTTAGTCAGGAGGAACCAACCCACTCTAATACTTTGCTTGGAAATCTGCTCATCTAAATATCCATACCCATTTTGTGCAAGTTCTACCTTGCACAAAACACTAGAATAGTTTCGTCAAGTTCTTTGCTGTAAACGTGTATCTCATATTGATCTGGGATCCCACCAGAATCACCTTAAACATCTGTGTATCTAGCCTGCACCTCAGAACTCTTTCAGCCTCTACCTACTTTTCTAAAGCTACTTCCACATCAACTAAAGGTACTTTTCACATCAACATACCACTTCTTCATGTCAATATCTATCTTAATCATCTAGGGCTGCCATAGCAATATACACTAAAGCAAAGCAAAGTGAAGTTGCTCAGTCATGTCCAACTCTTTGCGACCTCATAGACTGTAGCCTACCAGGTTCCTCCATCCATGGGATTTTCCAGGCAAGAGTACTGGAGTGAGTTGCCATTTTCTTCTCCAGGGGATCTTCCTGACCCAGGGATCAAACCGGGTCTCCCGCATTGTAGGCAGACACTTTTACCATCTGAACTAGGTGGCATAAATAACAGAAACTGCTGCATTAGTTATTTCTTATAGTTGTGGATGCTGGAAGTCGGAGCTCAGGGTGCTTGTCTGGTCAGGACCTGATAAGAGCCCTCTTCCTGGCTTGTATACAGCCTCCTTCCTATTAGGTCCTCTATGGCAGAAAGAGTGAGAGAGGTGTCTTTCTGTTTCTCTTCTTATGAGACCACCTGTACTATTGGATTACAGCCCCACTCATATGACCTTATTTAACTTCAGTTATCTCCCAAAGACCATATTTCCAGACACAGTCACTTTGGAAGTGATGACTTAAACATGTAAAAAGAAGTTTTTTTTTAACATGCAACTTTTGAGAAGACAAAATCCTGTCTATAGCAGCTCTCTTTAACTTCTCCACTTGGGAATCTTGGCATCTACTCTTTTTTTTTTTTTTTCTGCCTGGAACATTATTTTCCCAGTGCTTTGTACAGCTGACTCCTCATTGTTCAGAAGTTATGTGTCTTTTTCCTCTTCTAAAAATATATCCTTGACCCTTTCAGTCAAAGGGAGGTTACCTGTTACCCATTAGTTATTATCTATGAACTCACTAGATGTTTTTCTTTCAGATAACTCATCATACTTAAAATGCATTTACCATTTGCTTCATTTTTAGTTTTCTGTTTCCCCCATTATGAGGGCAGAAACTTTATTTCATTCATTATATTATGCTTGGCAGAGTGCTTGGCATATAATTGTCTTCAATAAATTTTTATTGAATTTATCAGTGAATTATTAATAAAATGAGTGCATGTTTCATCTTGTAGTAATATTGAGTAATTTTTTTAATACAAGCTGTTGGAGTGCATCTTTACAGGTGCTAATAATCTTTCTGTTAGGGTGAGTCACCTTCGGAAAAAAAGTAAAAATATATGATAGATGCCAAAGAGTGGGAGGATGCCTAGACTCCTTCAGATCTGGGTTAGCTTTATTACTGCAGAAAGTGCAAAAATGTATTTAGATTTCTCTTTTAAGTATATAATTGATCTATTGAAATTTAGTTTGCAGTCTAAGATAATTGGGATACTTGCCTAAGGTACTTAACTTCCTAATAGTATATGGTCTGGAGGAGGAAATGGCAACCCACTCCAGTATTCTTGCCTAGAGAATCCTGTGGATAGAGGAGCCTGGTGGGCTGCTGTCCATAGCATTGCACAGCATTGGACATGACTGAAGCGACTTAGCATGCATGCCTGCATTGGAGAAGGAAATGACAACCCACTCCAGAATTCTTGCCTGGAGAATCCAAGGGACAGAGGAGCCTGGTGGACTGCCATCTATGGGGTTGCACAGAGTCAGACATGAATGAAGCAGCTTAGCAGAAGCAGCAGCAGCAGTATATGGTCTACTGGAAATTTGGTATAAGGATAATGATTATCCATCTTTATTCTTGATTTAATATTGCAAAATAGGTAATGAAAGAGTTTTTATCCATCAAGGTGTGTTTAGATTCAAAAAACAGAAAATCCAAGAAACAATATCTTAAATCAAGTCTCTTTCCTGTTTACATAGTAAGAAATGCAGAAGCAGGAAGTCTCAAGGTTGGACTCATGGCTCAATAACATAATCATGAAAAGCTCTTTCTACCTTTCTGCTTCACCTATTTTAATGTGGTGGCTTTTTATTTTCATGTCTTTCCCTCTTGGGTCACAAGATGGCTGACACAGCTTCTTGGATCACGTCTATGTTTAAGGGAAGAAAAAAGAGATGACACCAGCAGCTTTCTTCTTACATCTGTCATTCAGATAAAGTGAGGATAAAAAAGCCTTCCCCAAAATTTCACACAAGATTTTCACTTCAGTTCCATTGACTGGGCGGAGCCACATGACTGTATTTAGTTGCAAATAAGTCTGAAAAAGAAAAGATATGAACAAAATAGGATTTATCATGACAGGCTTACATAAATAACGATTTAATTCCTGGGGTATGGGAGAAAATTACCTCCCTTCAGAGAGATGTCTTTTTCACTATTGACCACAAAATTGAAGTTTTCTTGAGAAGAAAGCAAGGGAAAAATAAGGAAGGGATTTCCTTACTTGCTAGTAATTGTGTCACTTAATAGATTAATAAAAAAGTAGCAGCAGTTATTCAGGACCACACTACTTTTTTTTTTTAATTTGAATAGCAAATGGTTCAGAGTTAACATTGTATAGATTAACATTTTGAGGGATGCCCACTAAGAAGAAAACTTTAGCAAGACTGAGCAGCCAAATAATTATAAGATATTTGCATTATTTTATTTATTTTAAACCCTAAATAAATATACAATGCATTTTATGTCAAATATAGTCATCATTTACATTGAATTGAGATATTAATATTCTATTTTATATATATATATATATATATTAATTCATCTTGATCTCGGGTGGCCTCAGCCTGCACTGGCTTGAAGTGGGGCTTGGGTTCCCAGCTAGAGATTGAGACTGGATCATGTCATTGAGAACACAACACTCTAATCACTAGACCAGTGGTCAGTGATAAGGGCCTCAATCTTTGAGCTTTTTGGAAAAGAATTTCTACAAAGATGGAAAGTAGTGAAATAAGTAAAGTGTTTATTAGGAGGAAAAGAGTACAGTACTTGTGGAGAGACACACACGGTGACTCAGAGGGAGAGTTCCTGAGTGGTACCCTTACAGCAAATTAAATCACTTATATGGGACAATTTGTCTGGGTTTCCCTTAGCTAATCATTTTGATTTGACTGATTAAGAGTCCAGATTTGATATCTCCTCCCATGTTTGGTCAAGCATCTCTTATCCAAGATGGATCCTACCAAAGGGGCATGAGGGTAAAGGATCTCTTGACATCACTCCCCTCAGACTTCCAAGGAGCCTTTCTGTGCAGGTCTGGTTAGGGAGATCTCCTGACTTTGAGAGTGAGAAATTTGTGGTCTGGGCAGTGACCAGCCTCCTCCGCTAATTGTCCTGTTATTCTCCTTTGGAATTTCAGTCCACAGGGAATGAATCTCCAGTTGCTTTACCCTGGAGGGTGGGGTGGGGTGGGGTGGGGACTTACCTCCTGCCACAGTCTGTTGATGGCCACTTAGGTAGCTTCTGCGTTTGACTGTTGTGAATTCTTCTGTTGCATATTGCTGCTGTATACAATTCTCTTTGAGTCTCTGCTTTCAATTCTTTTGGGTATATAACCAGAAATAGAATTTCTGGATCATATAGTAATTCTATTTTCAATTTTTTGAGGAAGCTGCCATATAATTTTTATAGTGGCGGTACATTATCCGTTCCCACCAAGAGTGCACAAGGGTTCTGGTTTCTTTACTTTCTCAACACAGATTAATTTCTTTTTTTTAATCAAAAAATTTTAATGTAGTCTGGATACAATGGTATCCAGACTAGTGGATATGAGATAGTATCTATGGTTTTTATTTGCGTGTTCCTAATCAAAGGTCCGTCTGGTCAATGCTATGATTTTCCCAGTGGTCATGTATGAATGTGAGAGTTGGACTGTGAAGAAGGCTGAGCGCCAAAGAATTGATGCTTTTGAACTGTGGTGTTGGAGAAGACTCTTGAGAGTCCCTTGGACTGCAAGGAGATCCAACCAGTCCATTCTGAAGATCAGCTCTGGGATTTCTTTGGAAGGAACGATGTTGAAGCTGAAACTCCAGTACTTTGGCCATCTCATGCGAAGAGTTGACTCATTGGAAAAGACTCTGATGCTGGGAGGGATTGGGGGCAGGAGGAGAAGGGGACGACAGAGGATGAGATGGCTGGATGGCACCACTGACTCGATAGATGTGAGTCTGGGTGAAGTCCAGGAGTTGGTGATGGACAGGGAGGCCTGGCATGCTGCGATTCATGGGGTTGCAAAGAGTCGGACACGACTGAGTGACTGAACTGAACTGAATCATGTGATATTAAACATCTTTTCATGTGTTTCATGTGTTAGTCATTTGTATGTCTTCTTTGGAGAAATCTCTCTTCAAGTGCTTTGCCCAGTTTTTAAACTGAGGTTTTTTTTTTTTTTTTTTCTTCTTTTTTTGGTAGCTGAGTTGTGAGAATTATTTTCTTTATATATACTAAGTATCAACCAATTATCAGATACAAGATTGGCAAGAATTTTCTCTCATTCAGTAGGTTACAATTTTTGCTCTATTGATGGTGTTTTATAGAAATTTTCAATTTTGATGTAGTCCAATTTATCCTTTTCTTTCTTTCATTGCCTCTTCCTTCAATGTCATATCTAAAATCATTGTCAAATCCAATATTATGAAGCTTTTCTCTTACATTTTCTTCCAAGTGTTTCATAGTTTCAGCTCTTAAATTTCATCCTTTGATACATTTGAGTTAAATTTTTGTATATGGTATAAAGTTTCAACTTCAATATTTTGCATGTGGACTTGAATACATATCCTTTTAAAACTCAGTGAATAAAATGGAAAATGGATATATATATATGTGTGTGTGTGTATGTGTGTGTATATATATATATATATATATATAGCATTTTGACTGAATATTGTGATGGTTATCTTCACATTTGTGTAATTGAGTTGTATGTTGAACTAATGACGTTTTTTGGTGAAATATGATTTTTATTTGAAAGAATGAGTGACAGTACAACTTTGATTATTTAAACTAAGGCTTTGGCAAAGATTTTTCTTGGAAATAAATGAAGTGATCTTGCTGTTTGAATGTAAACAACTATGGCAGCAATTTCTTGCTAATGATAAAATTTAAACTTTGACATTAATCAGAAATTAGAAAATTTTGAAAAATTTAATTATCTGTCATCCATAAATGTGACAGCTTTCCAGCTTGACTTCTTTTTCAAAATTAGTAGTGATATTCACAAATGTATTTTTTGACATTGTATAATAAAAATGTGTCAACACTTAAAATATCTCCTTAACTCACTAAAGCAGTGTTTTTCAAATGACCAACATTTAAATCATACATGGTTGAAAAGCTCATTTAAAGTGCAAATTAGATCAATGGATTTTAATGAAACAAAATAAAAAAATTGAGTGAAAGAGGTTCAGATTCCACATTGCAACTAATCTTTAAGAACTAACAATTATTGAGTTTTTGTGTAGTATCAAAGAAGAATATTTGTAATTATCCAAAAGTACAAGTTAATTACTCCTATCATTTATATTATGTGTATGTTAGTAGCTCAGTTGTGTCTGACTCTTTGTGACCCCATGGACTGTAGCCTGCCAGGCTTCTCTATCCATGGAAGTCTCTAGGCAAGAGTACTGGAGTGGGTTGCCATTTCCTTCTCTAGGGGGTTTCCCCAGCTCAGGGATTAAGCCTGAGTCTCCTGTGTCTTCTGCATTGCAGACAAATTCTTTACCATCTGAGCCATCAGGGAAGCACCTACTGTGTATCTATGTGAGGTTGGATTTTCATTATAACCTTAAACCACAGTAACACATTATAGCAGATTGAAAACAGAAGCACATTTGAGAAACTTCTTGCATTAAGCAAGACATTACAAAGATTTGAGGAAATTAAAACCATGACATTGGAATATCAATACTTCTGTGCTTTCTCAGTGAACAGACATAGGAAATACTTATATGTAATAACTTTCATACTTGTAAATATCTGACCACTATCCCTCTATTATATTTATGCATATATCTATGCTATTGTCTGAAAGTTTGGTTCTCCTCAAATTCACAAGTTGGAATCCAAATATCCAATGTGATAGTATAAAAAAAAAAATGGGGTCTTTAAAAGGTGGTTAGGTCATGAGGGTAGAGCACTCGTGAATGAGGTTATGACTCATAAAAGAGATCCCACAGAGCCCCTTAGCCCTTCTACCATGTGAGGATGTAAGAAGTCTGTGACTCCAAAGAGAGACCTCATTTGACCACCAGCATTCTAATATCAAATGTCCAGCCCTCAGAACTGTGGGAAATAAATTTCTGTTGTTTCTAAGATACCCAACCTGGGGCATTTTGTTACAGTATACCCAATGGACTAAGACAATCTGTAATATATATGTATTATAAATCATCAGTTTATACCAATACTTACTGTTCTCTTCAAGTACCTCAGAACTCTTTCCATCCTTCCCTCTTTCCATTTTTACAAATATCTTTTCTACTAGTGAGAACCATGAATCCCTTTATTCTTTTATTTTTTTAATTAATTAATTAATTTTAATTGGAGGCTAATTACTTTACAGTATTGTAGTGGTTTTTGCCATACATTGACATGAATCAGCCATGGGTGTACATGTGTTCCCCATCCTGAACCCCTCTCCCCACCTCCCTCCCCATCCCATCACTCAGGGTCATGCCAATGCACCAGCCCTGAGCACCCTGTCTCATGCACTGAACCTGGACTGGCAATCTATTTCACATATGATAATATATATGTTTCAAAGCTATTCTCTCAAATCATCCCACCCTGGCCTTCTCCCACAGAGTCCAAAAGACTGTTCTTTACATCTGTATCTCTTTTGCTGTCTCGCATATAGGGTCATCATTACCAGCTTTCTAAACTCTATATATATATATGCATTAATATACTATATTGGTGTTTTTCTTTCTGGCTTATTTCACTCTTCATAATTGGCTCCAGTTTCATCCACCTCATTAGAACTGATTCAAATGCATTCTTTTTAATAGCTGAGTAATATTCCATCATGTATATGTACCACAGCTTTCTTATCCATTCATCTGCTGATGGATATCTAGGTTGCTTCCATGTCCTGGCTATTGTAAACAGTGCTGCACTGAACATTGGGGTGCATGTGTCTCTTTCAATTTTGGTTTCCTCAGTGTGTATACCCAGCAGTGGGATTGCTGGGTTGTATGGCAGTTCTATTTCCAGTTTTTTAAGGACTCTCCACAATGGCTGTACTAGTTTGGATTCCCACCAATAGTGTAAGAGGGTTCCCTTTTCTCCACACTATCTCCAGCATTTATTGTTTGTAGACTTATTGATAGCAGCCATTCAGACCTGCATGAGATGGTACCTCATTGTGGTTTTGATTTGCATTTCTCTGATAATGAGTGATGTTGAGCATTTTTTCATGTGTTTGTTAGCCATCTGTGTGTCTTCTTTGGAGAAATGTCTGTTTAGTTCTTTGGCCCATTTTTTGGTTGGGCCATTTATTTTTCTGGAATTGAGCTGCAGGAGCTGGTTGTATATTTTTGATTTAATTCTTTGTCAGTTGCTTCATTTGCTATTATTTTCTCCCATTCTGAAGGCTGTCTTTTTACCTTGCTTATAGTTTCCTTCATTTTGCAAAAGCTTTTAAGTTTAATTAGGTCCCATTTGCTTATTTTTGATTTTATTTCCATTACTCTGGGAGGTGGGTCATAGAGGATGCTGCCGTGATTTATGTCAGAGAGTGTTTTGCCTATGTTTTCCTCTAGGAATTTAATCGTTTCTGGTCTTTTGCTTGGATCTTTAATCCATTTTGAGCTTATTTTTGTGTATGGTGTTAGAAAGTGTTATAGTTTCATTCTTTTATAAGTAGTTGACCAGTTTTCCCAGCACCATTTGTTAAAGAGATTGTCTTTTCTCCATTGTATATTCTTGCCTCCTTAGTCAAAGATAAAGTATTCGTAGGTGCATGGATTTATCTCTGGGCTTTCTATTTTGTTCCATTGATCTATATTTCTGTCTTTGTGCCATTATCATACTGTCTTGATGACTATAGCTTTAGTATAGTCTGAAGTCAGGCAGATTGATTCCTCCAGTTCCATTCTTTCTCAAGATTGCTTTGGCTGTTCGAGGTTTTTTGTATTTCCATACAAATTGTGAAATTATTTGTTCTGGTTCTTGAAAAATACTGTTGGTAACTTGATAGGGATTGCATTGAATCTATAGATTGCTTTGGGGATTATACTCATTTTCACTATATTGATTCTTCCAATCCATGAACATGGTATATTTCTCTGTCTATTTCGGTCATCTTTGATTTCTTTCATCAGTGTTTTATAGTTTTCTATATATACATCTTTTGTTTAAGTAGATTTATTCCTAAGTATTTTATTTTATTTTTTTTGTTGCAACGGTGAATGGAATTGTTTCCTTAGTATCTCTTTCTGTTTTCTCATTGTTAGTGAATAGGAAAGGTAGGGATTTCTGTGTGTTAATTTTATATCCTGCATCTGTACTATATTCATTGATTAGCTCTAGTAATTTCCTGGTGGAGTCTTCAGGGTTTTCTATATAGAAGATCATGTCATCTGCAAACAGTCAGAGTTTTACTTCTTCTTTTCCAATCTGGATTCCTTTAATTTCTTTTCTTCTCTGATTGCTGTGGCTAAAACTTCCAAAAACTATGTTAAATAGTGGTGAGAGTGGGTACCCTTGTCTCATTCCTGACTTTAGGGGAAATGCTTTCAATTTTTCACCATTGAGGATAATGTTTGCTGTGGGTTTATCATATATGGCTTTTATTTTGTTGAGGTATGTTCCTTTTATGCCTGCTTTCTAGAGAGTTTTTTTTTTTATCATAAATGGATGTTGAATTTTGTCAAGGGCTTTCTCTTTATCTATTGAGATAATCATATGGTTTTTATCTTTCAATTTGATAATGTGGTGTATCACATTGATTGATTTGCAAATACTGAAGAATCCTTGCATCCCTGGGATAAAGCCCACTTGGTCATGATGTATGATCTTTTCAATATGTTGTTGGATTCTGTTTGCTAGAATTTTGTTAAGGATTTTTGCATCTATGTTCATCAGTGATGTTGGCCTATAGTTTTCTTTTTTGTGGCATCTTTGTCTGCTTTGGTATTAGGGTGATGGTGGCCTCATGGAATGAATTTTGAAGTTTACCTTCCTCTTCAATTTTCTGGAAGAGTGTGAGTAGGATATGTGTTAGCTCTTCTCTAAAGTTTTTGGTAGAATTCATCTGTGAAGCCATCTGGTCCTGGGATTTTGTTTGTTGGATGATTTCTGATTACAGTTTCTATTTCTGTGCTTGTGATGGGTCTGTTAAGACTTTATATTTCTTCCTGGTTCTGTTCTGGAACATTATACTTTTTAAGAATTTGTCCATTTCTTCCAAGTTGTCCATTTTATTGTCATATAATTGCTGATAGTAGTCTCTTATGATCCTTTGTATTTCTGTGTTGTCTGTTGTGATTTCTCCCTTTTCATTTCTAATTTTGTTGATTTGATTCTTCTCCCTTTTTTTTATTGATGAGTCTGGCTAATGGTTTGTCAATTTTATTTATCTTCTCAAAGAACCAGCTTTTAGCTGTGTTGATTTTTGTTATGGTCTCCTTTGTTTCTTTTTCACTTATTTCTGCCCTAAGTTTTATGATTTCTTTCCTTCTACTAACCCTAGGGTTCTTCATTTCTTCTTTTTCTAGTTGCTTTAGGTGTAGAGTTAGGTTATTTATTTGATTTTTCTCCTGTTTCCTGATGTAAGCTTGTATTGCTCTAAACCTTCCCATTAGCACTGATTTAATGAATCCCATAAGTTTTGGGTTGTTGTGTTTTCATTTTTGTTTGTTTCTATGCATATTTTGATTTCTTCTGTGATTTGCTGATTATTCAGAAGTGTGTTGTTTAGCCTCCATATGTTTGTATTTTTAATAGTTTTTTTTCCTGTTCAGTTCAGTCACTCAGTTGTGTCCGACTCTTTGCAACCCCACGAATTGCAGCACGCCAGGCATACCTGTCCATCACCAACTCCCGGAGTTCACTCAGACTCACCCATCGAGTTGGTGATGCCATCCAGCCATCTCATCCTCTGTCGTCCCCTTCCCCTCCTGCCTCCAATCCCTCCCAGCATCAGAATCTTTTCCAATGAGTCAACTCTTTGCATGAGGTGGCCAAAGTACTGGAGTTTCAGCTTCAGCATCATTCCTTCCAAACAACACCCAGGATTCATCTCCTTTAGAATGGACTGGTTGGATCTCCTTGCAGTCCAAGGGACTCTCAAGAGTCTTCTCCAACACCACAGTTGAAAAGCATCAATTCTTCGGCGCTCAGCTTTATTCACAGTCCAACTCTCACATCCATACATGACTACTGGAAAAACCATAGCCTTGACTAGATGGACCTTTGTTGGCACAGTAATGTCTCTGCTTTTGAATATGCTGTCTAGGCTGGTCATAACATTCCTTCCAAGGATTAAGCATCTTTTAATTTCATGGCTGCAGTCACCATCTGCAGTGATTTTGGAGCCCAGAAAAATAAAGTCTGACACTGTTTCCACTGTTTCCCCATCTATTTCCCATGAAGTGATGGGACCAGATGCCATGATCTTTGTTTTCTGGATGTTGACCTTTAAGCCAACTTTTTCACTCTCGTCTTTCACTTTCATCAAGAGGCTTTTTAGTTCCTCTTCACTGTCTGCCATAAGGGTGGTGTCATCTGCATATCTGAGGTTATTGATATTTCTCCAGGCAATCTTGATTCCAGCTTGTGCTTATTCCAGCCCAGCATTTCTCATGATATACTCTGCATAGAAGTTAAATAAGCAGGGTGACAATATACAGCCTTGACGTACTCCTTTTCCTATTTGAAACCAGTCTATGGTTCCATGTCCAGTTCTAACTGTTGCTTCCTGACCTACATATAGGTTTCTCAAGAGGTAGGTCAGGTGGTCTGGTATACTCATCTCTTTCAGAATTTTCCACAGTTTATTGTGATCCACACAGTCAAAGGCTTTGGCATAGTCAAGAAAGCAGAAATAGATGTTTTTCTGGAACTCTCTTGCTTTTTCAATGATCCAGCAGATGTTGGCAATTTGATGTCTGGTTCCTCTACCTTTTCTAAAACCAGCTTGAACATCTGGAAGTTCATGGTCGATGTATTGCTGAAGCCTGGCTTGGAGAATTTTGAGCATTACTTTCCTAGCATGTGAGATGAGTGCAATTGTGTGGTAGTTTGAGCATTCTTTGGCATTGCCTTTCTTTGGGATTGCAATAAAAATTGAAATTTTCCAGTCCTGTGGACATCGCTGAGTTTTCCATATTTGCTGGCATATTGAGTGCAGCACTTTCATAGCATCATCTTTCAGGATTTGAAATAGCTCAACTGGAATTCCATCACCTCCACTAGCTTTTTTCCTGTAGTTGGCACCTAATCTTACCACACTGTGATCAGAAAAGATGCTTGGAATGATTTCAATTTTTTTGAATTTACCAAAGCTAGATTTATGGCCCAGGATGTGATCTATCCTGGAGAAGGTTCCATGTGCAGTTAAGAAAAAGATGAAATTCATTGTTTTGGGGTGAAATGTCCTATAGATATTAGATCTAACTCGTCCATTGTGTTTGTGTTTCTTTGCTAATTCTGTTTAGTTGATCTATCCATAGGTGTGAGTGGGATATTTAAGTCTCCCGCTATTATTGTGTTACTGTTGATTTCCCCTTTCATACTTGTTAGCATTTGCCTTACACATTGTGGTGCTCCTATGTTGGGTGCATATATATTTATAATTGTTATATCTTCTTCTTGGATTGATCCTTTGATCATTATGTAGTGTCCTTCTTTGTCTCTTTTCACAGGCTTTATTTCAAAGTCTATCTTATCTGATATGAATATTGTTACTCCTCCTTTCTTTTGGTCTCCATTTGCATGAAATATCTTTTTCCAGCCCTTCACTTTCAGTCTGTATGTGTCCTTTGTTTTGAGGTGGGTCTCTTGTAGACAGCATATATGGGGTCTTGTTTTTGTATCCATTCAGCCGTCCATGTCTTTTGGTTGGGACATTCAACCCGTTTACATTTAAGGTAGTTATTGATAAATATCATCCTATTGCCATTTACTTTGTTGTTTTGGGTTCGATTTTATAAACTTTTCCTGTGTTTCCTGTCTAGAGAAGATCCTTTAGCATTTGTTGAAGGGCTGGTTTTCTGGTGCTGAATTCTCTCAGCTTTTGCTTGTCTGTAAAACTTCTGATTTCTCTTTAATATTTGAATGAGATCCTTGCTGGGTACAGTAATATGGGTGTAGGTTATTTTCTTTCATCACTTTAAGTATGTCCTGCCATTCCCTTCTGGGCTGAAGAGTTTCTATTGAAAGATCAGCTGTTATCCTTACAGGAATCCCCTTTGTGTTACTTGTTGCTTTTCCCTTGCTGCTTTTAGTATTTGTTCTTTGTATTTAATCTTCATTAATTTGATTAATATGTGTCTTCGGGTGTTTCATGTTGGATTTATCCTGTTTGGGCCTCTCTGGGTTTCTTAGACTTGGGTGGCTATTTTCTTCCCCATTTTAGGGAACTTTTCAACTATTATCTCCTCAAGTATTTTCTCAAGGCCTTTCTTTTAGTCTTCTTCTTCTGGGACTCCTATTATTCAAATGTTGGGGTGTTTGACATTGTACCAGAGGTCTCTAAGGTTGTCTTCATTTCTTTTAATTCTTTTTTCTTTTTTCCTCTCTGCTTCATTTATTTCCACCATTCTATCTTCCACCTCACTTATCCTATCTTCTGCCTCAGTTATTCTACTGTTGGTTCCCTCCAGAGTGTTTGTGATTTCAGTTATTGCATTATTCATTATTGATTGACTCTTTTTTATTTCTTCTAGGTCCTTGTTAAACATTTGTTGCATCTCTCAGTCCTTGTTTCCAGACTATTTATTTGTAACTCCATTTTGCTTTCAAGATTTTGAATCATTTTTATATCATTATTCTGAATTTTTTTTTCAGGTAGACTCCCTATCTCCTCCTCTTTTGTTTGGTTTGGTGGGCTTTTATCATGTTCATTTACCTGCTCAATATTTCTCTGCCTTTTCATCCTGTTTAGGTTCCTGTGTTTGGGGTGGCCTTTCTGTATGCTGGAAGTTTGTGGTTCCTCCCTGTGAGTGTGGTTGGACGATTGACTTGTCAAGGTTTCCAGGTTAGGGAAGTTTGCGTCAATGTTCTGGTGGGTGGAGCTGGATCTCTTCTCTCTGGAGTGCAATGAAGTGTCCAGTAGTGAGTTTTGAGGTGTCTTTGTGTTTGGTGTGACTTTTGGCCGCCTATATTTTAATGCTTAAGTTTATGTTCCTGTGTTGTTGGAGAATTAGCTTGGTATGTCTTGCTCTGAAACTTGTTGGCTCTTGGGTGGAGCTTGGTTTCAGTGTAGGTATATAGGCTTTTGGATGAGCTTTTGTTGATTAATGTTCCCTGGAGTCAGAAATTTTCTGGTGTTTTCAAGTTTTGGATTTAAGCCTCTTGCCTCTGGCTTTCAGTCTTTTTCTTACAGTAGCGTCAAGACTTCTCCATCCATACCACACTGATGATAAAACATCTAGGTTAATGGTGAAAAGATTTTCCACAGTGAGGGACACCCAGAGAAGTTCATAGAGTTACATGGAGAAGATCAGAGGGAGGAGGGAGACAGAGGTGACCAGGAGGAGATGATGGGGACTCAAAAGGGGAAAGAGAAATCTAGACAGTAATCAATTCCCTATGTGTTCTCCACAGTCTGGAACACTCAGAGAGGTTAACAGAGTTATGTAGAGAAGAAAAGAGGGAGGAATGAGATAGAGATGACCAGAAGGAGAAGAGGCGGAGTCAAAAGGAGAGAGATCTAGCCAATAACCAGTTCCCTAAGTGTTTGCCACAGCCCAGAACACCCAAAGAGATTCACAGAGTTGGGTAGAGAAGAGGGAGGGAGGAGATAGAGGTGACCTGGGGGAGAAAAAGGAGAGTCAAAAGGGGGAGAGAGCAATCAAGCCAGTAATCACACTCCTAAGTAAAAATAGGTACTGATGATTGGATTCTTAAAGGTACAAAACTGGAAACAAATAACAAAAAGTAAAGATTAAAAATCTAGAGTAGAGGTTAGACTCTCAAAAATACAATATTAAAAAAAATCACAAAAATTATTTTTAAAATATATTAAATTTGCTTTAAAAACAGGGTCTTTTTTTTTTTATCAAGGTAATAGTAGGTTAAAAAATAAAAATTAAAGGAGTAATAAAGAACTTAAAAATAAAAAAAATTAAAAATGATAATAGTAAAATATATCTAGGAACTTCTCTGGAGCTGTTGAGGGCAGTGTGGGGTCAGTTCAGTTTCAGATAGCTCTTTGTTTCAGCTAATACGTCTTCTGAAGGTCGATAGGCCCCTTCCAATGTAGTCAGTGCTAACTACAGGGTTTTAATCTTTTGCACCTGTCACTTCCAAAGCGGTTCCCTCTTCTTTGTTTATTTTGTCTTCCTCTGTTTCCAAGTCTCTTCAGTGTCTAATTTCTGCCCTGACACAAGGGGTCGAAGGTCATCACTTATTTAGGCTCACTTGTTCAGTTGTGCTGTGGGGAGGGAGGAACACTGCAAACAAATATCACTGGTGTGTGTGGGGAGTGTTCACAGTGTCTGGGCCACACTGGGTTTGCCCCCGCTCATGGCGTGTGTGCTTTCTCCGTCTACATTGCTCAGGCTCCAGGTTGCTCTGCAGGGGAACTGTCCAAAGTGGGCCCTGGGTTTTGTGCATTTCCCAGGTCTCAGCCACTCACGTTCAGGTTCTTGGGTACTCCACAAAGGCACAGACTCAGTAGGGCCTGCGTCTTGTGCCCTTCCCAGGTCTGAGCAGCTCAGGCGTCCAGGTGCTTGGCGAGAGCACTCTCCCCAGGTGGGCAGTGTGTCCTCACCTCCCTGGCCCCAGCCCCTCGGTTTCCTGGGTGCACAGTGGGAGCACTGTCTCAGGTGTGTCGTGTGTCTCCTCTGGGGAGCTGATCTCTGACTGTGAACCTCCTGGTGGATGTCAACCATCCAGGATCCCAGGAAGACTTGGTTAGGAACTGGGAGCCTGCTCCCAGTTTGGTGGAGGATGCCATCTCTGGGGCCGAGATTGCCCCTTGCTTTCCAGCTCTGCTCTCTCCCGCCTGCCTCTCAGCCTCCTGCAGGGGGAGGGGCCAGTCCACAGCTGGCTAGCTCTCCTCTGGTGTTTGCTCAATCCTTCGTTCTGTCAGTGGGCCAGGTTGTGCCTTATAGCTTTTTGTGGGAAAGTTCTGTCTCTCTCTTTTTTTTTTCTTTTCCTCTGTGGCTATCCCACAGTTTGGGTTGCTATCTCACGTTAGCTCCCTCAGATTGTCTTCAGGGCATTCAGGCACAGTCCTTACCCTAAGCATGCAGCCCATGCCTCCCTGTTTAGCTGCTGCTGCTGGTGGACATGAGCTTCTGGGCTACTTCTCTGCTGGGAGTTGTGGTTAGGTGTGCAGTCTGTGGATTTTTTGTTTTGTTTTGTTTTTCCTCCTGATTATGTTGCCCTCTGAGATTCCAAAACTCCTCACAGACCCACCAGTGAGAAGGTTTCCTGGTGTTTGGAAACTCCTTCATGACTCCCTTCCCACAACAGGTCTCTGTCCCTAACTCTTTTGTCTCTCTTTTTATCTTTTATATTTTGTCCTACCTCCTTTCAAAGAGAATAGGCTGCCTTTCTGGGTGCCTGGTGTTCTCTGCCATCGTTCAGAAGTTGTACTGTGAAATTTTCTCAGCGTACGAATGATCTTTCGATGAATTTGTGGGGGAGAAAGTGATCTCCCTGTCCTATTCCTCCACCATCTTAGGACTGCGCCCTCTTTATTATTAATATATTATTTATTTATTCAGTACAACCTAGCTCTGTATCACACTGGCTGTGTCCTCCCTATAACCTTGTCTACCATGAAAAAGCAATAGTCTTCTTTCAAACAATTTTCCTTCTGGTTAGAGAAACAGGTAACAAACAAGCAAAAAAAAAAAAAAATATATATATATATATATATATATATGTGTGTGTGTGTGTGTGTGTGTCTGTTGCAGATAGTTACAAGTGTGGTGAAATAAAACAAAGGAAAGTGATAAGAAACTAGATAAATAGCTGATTAGGAAAGCCATATCTAGGGGAATACTGGCCTAGAACCCTCTTTTTAAGAAGATGCCAACCCCCTGAACACCAGGGGTCCTATCAGTGAAGAAGTATGAAATTAGCAAAAAGATTGAGGCAGAGAAGAGTTTACTGTGTTAGGTATGCCTAAGATACAAGTAACAGAAGACTTGACTAAGTATCCTAGTCAAACCTAGGTTTCCTTGTGGAAATAACACAAAGTTTGGAGTAGACAGATATTAGCAAGGATTTAGTGGCTTCTTGCTATCAGGACCAAATCTCTGGGATTCTCCTGAGCAGTGGTATGCTAGAGCAGACTATAAGAGCCAATGGTCAAATTTTCAGAAATTGGTGAGCTGGTCATGAAACAGGCATCATTAAAAATGAAATTTTATGAACAATTACATTGTTTTTAAAAGGCTTGAAAAACATACTTGTAAACTCATGACTTCCTAATGATTTTACTTAATTTTGCTGTTATTTATGAAAAGTTACTTGTATCTGTTATTACTGTGTGGTGGAAATACTATATAATGATACGCTTATTGCATGTGTTTTCTTCAGTTGATGTTAAGTGATGTCACACTGTGGCCTTTACATAGAACATGGTGGAGGTATTTACACCAAGAAAATCAGCAAATACAATGTATGAGAACTCCCCCCAGTCCCCACCTCCTGCACATACCAAAAAAAAAAAAAAAAAAAAAAAAATTGTTAAACGTTTATTAACACACAGTTGTTCTTGAGACTTTTTCTTTATGGTAGCAAAGTATCTGCTACAGCTCTAGTTATGACTTGTAAAAGGTCAAAGAAAAGGGGAATGTTTGGGGTGGGCATAAAATGAAAGATAGATGGTGGGGGAAATGTGACTCCTGGCTTAGAGCAGCATATGTGACTCAGGCCTCTTCCCACTGGGTGATGTTTGGGAGCTGGGCTGGAAGTATGGGTTGACTACACCATTTGGGTGCTGCCCCAGTGTTTAAGGGTTGCAGAGGACTCTGAAGCATGGGGAATAAGGAAATAATGGTAGAACGATGTAGATGAAGAGGTAAAACACACATGATTAGAGAGTAGGTGGTGTTTTGTAACCTACCCTCCCACTTAATACATGAAAAATCTTTTTATGTTATTATTTCTTCTACAACCCTGTTTCTAAGTCCTCAGAGTATTCTGTTATTGAATTCTTTCCCTAAGGAAGTTCAATTAATGACTGAGAAAATCTTAATATTATTTAGTGCACCATTCATGGTCAGTACCCCAGACCACCCTTACTTGGGTTTTGTGAGAAAAAGTAGGGGCAGGAGATAATCTGGTTAAATATAGAAATTGTAAGTACTGTCAGGGGAAAAATAGCTATTTCCAGGTTTTGATTATGGTATTCACTTGGTGAAGTATAAGAAAAAAAAATAGGAAATATAAGACAATTTTGACACCTTAGCCTTAAGCTTCTGCATTAAAATAAGAGGAAAATAATGTTCATATATCAAGGGAAATAGGTTACAAGCTGAAGCATGAAAGCCTCTTCACACATTCAAATGTACTGCCAAAAAGGAATTAATGGTATTCTACTTATTTTCATTGAAATAAGGTTAGAGACTCTAGCTCTCATAAAAATTTTGGAACTGAAGGCCCAATTGAATTAATTGAACTTTCCCAGGAAGAATTCTAGTTATTGCTTTTCTATTTTTCCAAACTGATTGCTATTAAATTACTATAGGCACTTACAGTCTGTGAAAGCATTCTCTGTGGCACTGAAGTTCCCTAGGCTGCTCAGTTCCTACATGAACTTCTATGAGGAAAGGTCTCTGGTTTAGTTATGTTTAAAAGTTGGAGATGCCATCCATGTTAGAGCTTTTTGTTTCGAAAGGAGAATGAGTAAAGGTTTCAGTGTGGAAAATATGGGGACTTTTTGTTTCAGAATACATTTTTTTCCACCTTTCCTATAAAACTTGTTTAAGAATTGAGTGCTGTCAAACCTGTCAGGGAAGCAAAGACATTTTCTAGCCTATGAGAAGACTGATTTTAAATGCAAACCAGGGGAATAATGGGACATCAAAAATCAAAATGAAAGGAAATATTGCTAATTTCTTTCCACTGGCTAAAAGTGCAATTTAAATTAAGGAATCATGTCTGTCCCCTCACCACCACCACCCCCCCTCCCCCTTCCCCACCACACACACATAACTTTCAATGAGATGTCAAAGTAGGGCAGGCTCTTCATATCAGACAAAAAATGTGCTGGAATTGAGATTTTCTCCCCTGCTGTAATCAACAAGTAGCCTGAAATAAATACCCTATTTAGAAGTTTGAGTGGTAGCTCCAGTTTGCCTTTCAAATTATCTTTTCATTTTTATTTCCTATAGTTCAGCATTTTTATTCAAAGAGCTACATTTTTGGTCAGAAAGGGAAATTTAAAGTGGAATCAAATAGTAAAGAATGAGACAAAGTTCTCCTGTATATATCATTCCAAATGCCAGAATTACAGATGATGTGTTAACCTGTGACATGCTATTCTGTTCTTACATTTTTTGATAATTCAGGAATTCTAAGAATGATAAAAGTGTGAAAAGCATAGATATTGTTCCCTGAGAGGCCTCCTTCTATCTGTCTAGCTGCACTCCAAAGAACACGAGGAGCCTCAGAAGCTGCTGCTTTTTTGAAGAGCATCTTGACCTTTCCAAAAAGAAAAGACTGGCTACATTTCAAATTCTTTACGTGACTTTTCCAAATAATTTACTGGATGTTTATAATGTATCCGTTATTCTTCTAAGCTCTGTATTAGTATTGCCTTGTTTATTCTTCACAGTAACTTTATGGGGTAGTGATATTATCTCCTTTTTATAGATGAGAAACTGGAGCTTGAAGAGATTTAGTAATGATGTACAGCTGATAAGCAATAGAATTACAGAAGAACCCATTCTCTTAATCATTACAATTAATTGTTTTCTAACACAAAACATATGGCAAAATGATAGTAAAAAGGCAGCTGTACTACAGTAAATAGAATATATTTTATTTTCACCGTCTGATACCTTTGTTTGTAACTTGGTGCAGAGAGGCAGAGATAAGGAAAGGTGGAGCCAGATATCCATGCTGTGGTTTTATCTGTTCTTACAACAAATCTGTTTTTGGCAGATCACACATAAACCAGATTCTTAAGAAAGTTTTGCATCAGATCAGATCAGATCAGTTGCTCAGTCGTGTCCGACTCTTTGAGACCCCATGAATCGCAGCACGCCAGGCCTCCCTGTCCATCACCAACTCCTGGAGTTCACTGAGACTCACATCCATCGAGTCAGTGATGCCATCCAGCCATCTCATCCTCTGTCGTCCCCTTCTCCTCCTGCCCACAATCCTCCCAGCATCAGAGTCTTTTCCAATGAGTCAACTCCTCGCATGAGGTGGCCAAAGTACTGGAGTTTCAGCTTCAGCATCATTCCTTCCAAAGAAATCCTAGGGCTGATCTCCTTTAGAATGGACTGGTTGGATCTCCTTGCAGTCCAAGGGACTCTCAAAAGTCTTCTCCAATACCACAGTTCAAAACCATCAATTCTTCGGCGCTCAGCCTTCTTCACAGTCCAACTCTCACATCCATACATGACCACAGGAAAAACCATAGCCTTGACTAGATGAACCTTTGTTGGCAAAGTAATGTCTCTGCTTTTGAATATGCTATCTAGGTTGGTCATAACTTTCCTTCCAAGGAGTAAGCGTCTTTTAATTTCATGGCTGCAGTCACCATCTGTAGTGATTTTGGAGCCCAGAAAAATAAAGTCTGACACTGTTTCCCCATCTATTTCCCATGCAGTGGTGGGACTGGATGTCATGATCTTCGTTTTCTGAATGTTGAGCTTTAAGCCAACTTTTTCACTCTCCACTTTCACTTTCATCAAGAGGCTTTTGAGTTCCTCTTCACTTTCTGCCATAACGGTGGTGTCATCTGCATATCTGAGGTTATTGATTTTCTCCCGGCAATCTTGATTCCAGTTTGTGTTTCTTCCAGTCCAGCATTTCTCATGATGTACTCTGCATATAAGTTAAATAAACAGGGTGACAATATACAGCCCTGACGATCTCCCTTTCCTATTTGGAACCAGTCTGTTGTTCCATGTCCAGTTCTAACTGTTGCTTCCTGACCTGCATACAACATGCTACAGTGTAATTCATGGAAATAATGCCTTCAATTTTAATACAGACTAGAAACCTACCACTAATCTTCAGATTAGGAAGAAAGGGCCATAATGGAAAATTACAGGAGGATTACCTAAGGAAAATGAATAATAGAATATAAAAGGTGAATTGAAAATTTTGACCTGATTTTTGAAATCATTATTTTGAAAGTATTTAGATGAGATGATTTCTTGAGAAATGCTCTCTGACAGTATATTGATAAGGCTCTGTGCAACATATTCTACTGCAAAATTCTTAAATGTTTTATTTTTTTGAATGTTTTAAGTTTTACAATATTTAATCTACTTCTTACATTTATTTATGGCTTTCCTCACAGGAACTAGAGGTTTTTTACTAATATAAGTACTAAAATGATAGATTAGTTACATGTACTATGAGAACTTACTGAAAGTGGAAAATATATACATATGTATATGTAAATTGTGTTTTAAAAAGCCCAAAACAAAACTCATAGTTGAAAAACATATTTTTTATTGATTAATTAGATGGTTCAAGCTGTTACCAGGCTTCTAAAAGAATAGTGGAGTTGTCCACGGGAGAGAATGAGGAAGAAATTACCATGAGAATTTTACAGAATAAAAGGGAGTATTTGTAATTTTAAGCTATTTGAAAACTTCTCATTACTTGAATAGATGCAATTATTTCAGTGAGATGTGCTCCCCTGTTGAATGTTTTCTGGTGTCTTGTGACATATGAAACCAAGAAATTGGTAACTGTTTTATGAACTCAATCATGATATATTTATGAACCTTCAGAAAAAAGAAAATGGAACAAAGTGTTAACCAGCTTCAAAAATAATCTTTTAAATTATTTTTATTATTAAAAATATTTTTTCCACAATAATCTTTGTGGAAAGTTTATCTTCTTTCAACTGTAAATGCTATGAAAAGTATTAGTCACTCAATCCTGTGCAACTCTTTGAGACTCCATGGACTGTAGCGTGCCAGACTCTGTCCGTGGAATTCTGCAGGTAAGAATACTGGAGTGGGTTGCCATGTCCTCCTGCAGGGGATCTTCCAGACCCAGGAATTGACCCAGGTCTCCACATTGCAGGCAGATTCTTTACCATCTGAGCCACCAGGGAAGCATACTTCCAATCATTCTGTAATATCACAGTTCTTTTCATCATGTTCAATTTCGAGAAAAATTCTTTAGTAGTGCAAAGCATCTTATTGATTTTGATGTAGTCATGAATTATAAAAATTAAATACGGCAAATTTGAAATAGCAAAGTATAATATAAAATATGAATATATTTTGATTTTAAGTAAAAAATGAAATTCTTCAAATTTTTATTGAAAAAATTTAAAAATTCAAAATTTCAAAGTTGGCATTCTGAGTAAACTATAAGCTGTGTTTATGCTTTTGCCACATGGCAGAAATATTTTCAAACTGTGTTTATGTATGTCAAGATGTCTGTGATCGTTTTTGCTATTTGCTGTTTTTAAAGCAAAACTATTATAATTTAAAAGCATTTGAAAGTATGCTATATAACAAAGTCATAAAAATATTGTTAAATGATAGTATTAGCCCAAGTGCAGACATTTTTTTGTGCTAAATCAGTAGCTTTAGAGTAAAAAATATGATGAAGTAATTTTGTGAATAATATGTTGTATTTTAAAAGTTAAAAGCAAAAGTATGTTTTAATGACTGCAGATTTGTGAAGCTTCAAACAATCCCTTTATATTTATTTTTTGGGAAAATTTTCAGGGCTTAGTGAGTACATTTAAATGATCATTCAGATAAAATAAAACTGATCTTGACTTTTTGAAATCAAAGACAAACTAGAATCTGTAGAACACTGGGCATTCATGTTAGGGTGTGTAAAATCTAAGGTAAAACCCTAAAATTCACTAAAACTGTATCTAAAATGACCTCAAACCTTTGCTTCACTGTGATGAGATTAAAGTTTTTTTTTTTTTTTTATAGTTTAATGTATTTTAATAGCAAACTTACAGGAACAGCACAGAAGACAGACAACATGAAAAACATGTACTTGCACGTAGGGCAACTCAGTTAGAAAAGTATAGTGAGTGGGTGGAATCTACTGTATGATAAAAATGCTACAAACACCACTTAGTTGCAGTCAATAAGAAATTTACTTGTTTTAAAAAAATCCAAATGCTGGCATTGTCCAGAAAAATTTAACAGGTTTATTTATAATTGTTATAAAGTTGAACTGCTGAAACTTGTTCACTGAAACATTTTGACTTTCATTAATGCTTTATGTCCCCGCATTTATATTAAAAATTCACACACAAATGAAAATGGAAAAACTGCCAATACCTGATTTCTGTCCCCTATTTTCCACTTGCAATCAATTCCACTTAAATCAATTCCAAGGAAGGTAGATGGGGCAACTGTAGTTGAATTACATCAACCACAATTCATTCCAGGCTTGGGCTGGTACTTTTCTTCCATGAAAAACATGGTCAAATGCAGGAAAGTAGATTTCTCTTGAGAAGGAAAAATGGAAAATGGTAAACAAGCAATGTCTATTGGAAAGAATATGAGAAAGAAAAAAGAAAGGTACATGTGCAATTGGGATTGCTGAGAAATTGTCTTAATACCACTAAAACTTCTATTTCACTTATTATCATACGCACACACATACACACACACAGAGCTTATGCAGTTATGCCTATTCACAAAGTGTAATTTTTCCATTTTCCTTAAGTGAGTGTATGCATTCATTGTTCTTTTCAAACATATTGAGTTTGGAATTTATTCAGATTAGCTGTGCAAGTCCTGCTTTCTCAAAGGTGAAGAAATTCTTGTCTTTAATGATGTCATCAGGACTCTTTCTCAACTCCAAATATCTGCATAAAGACCTCATTTTATACCCTAATGTTGGAATTACCAGGGTCTTAATCCCAAAATAAAAACTCTTTGAAAATTTTTCAACTGTATCCCAAGTTTTCCTCAGACTGAATATAATGGTAGAAAGATTACATTTTAGGAAAATATCTGACTTATCTTCTGCATTCATCTGTTCTAATAAGACCTCACTGGATGCATTTCACGCCAATGCACTGTTAAAATAGTGTCAATTTTATTCATGCTTCACATACCCAACTTTATTTTATAGGTGGAGTGTTCTCTAGAGTGGTTGAACTACTCTTTGGAGTCACACAGGGTAAAAATCCAACCCATGCTGTCCCGTGTGCTTGTGCCTCCATTAGAGACAATCACGCTGAGCCATAATTTCGACTAACATTGTTGGCTTGATGACATGCAGGTTTACCTTTTCATCTTAAGGGACCTGGAGGAGAGACGGAAGAGAAGCAATTTTTGGCTTGATGAGGTGCCTAACTGACACTTAGGCCTGGGTTTCTAAAACGTCCTGAAGCTAAATTCAGAAGAAATGGAGTTGATTTTTGGTAGGTCCCTGCTGCCTTTTGAATGCCACTTTATCTACTGCTATTGGTTTTGATAGGGCTATTATATAACCTGTTATTATTAAGTTCTATAACCTTGGGCTGTCTGCAGTTGTGAACTTTCTCTTGATGACTGGCTCAAATGCCTTTTTACTGTTTTGGTTTTGGGGCACGCTTGGGATAATACATATCTATAAGGCTCTGCTTTATCAACTTGTAGTAATTGCTTGAATTGCAATTAAAATTTATTTGGATGTGGGAGAGGTTTTACTTTTCTAAATGTCCAGTTAAGGCCATTTATTAATGGTTAAAATGATGCCATTGGATGCCAAGAGCAAACAAGAAGAAGATAAATGCCTCCTCTCCTGGTAACATTTCCTTCACCTTCCTGGCCTATCATACAGATTAATGTGTTGTTTTGGGAAAGGGCTGAAATTGGATAATACTCTGAAAGGCTGTTGAGGAGAAAAGGGTTTCTTGGAACACATAGATCTTCATAAAAAATGTTGAATTTTGAGATAGACTGAGGTGTAGCATTGTCTGTTTTGCAGATGGATGATAGGCTGGAGAGGACAATAAAATCTCCAAGGTTATTACCATCCAGCTTGATCCTTGCTTTCATTTAAGTTGCACTAGAATCACAACTGCATAGGCAGTGGTAACTGAGGAGTCCAATATGATATGGAAAACAAGATCGAAGTAATAACCAGCTTAGCTACAAATTTAAGCAAGCAGTATAAGTATTAAGCAGAAAATAGTTTGTAGTTTGTAGTTCCTCTTGCTTTGTTAGCGAAGAGCTTGGAGTGGTGAGGGTGGGGTGGGAAAGATGAGATAGGTCTTTTTTACAATTAATTAATTTTTTTATTGAAGGATAATTCCTTTACAGAATTTTGTTGTTTTCTGTCAAACCTCAACATGAATCAGCCATAGGTATACGTATATCCCCTCCCTTTTGAACATCCCTCCCATCTCTTGCCCCACCCCACCTCTCTAGGTTGATACAGAGCCCGTTTGAGTTTCCTGAGCCATACAACAAATTCCCATTGGTTATCTATTTTACATATGATAATGTAAGTTTCAATATTACCCTTTCCATACATCTCACCCTCTCCTTCCATCTCCCCATGTCATAAGTCTATTCTCTGTCTGTTTCTCCATTGCTGCCCTGTAAATATATTCTTCAGTACCATTTTTCTAGATTCCATATATATGCATTAGAATATGTTATTTATCTTTCTCTTTCTGACTTGCTTACACTCTGTATAATAGGTTCTAGGTTCACCCACCTCATTAGAACTGACTCAAATGCATTACTTTTGATGGCTGAGTAATATTCCATTGTGTGTATGTACCACAGCTTCTTTACCCATTCATCTAGATGTTGATGGACATCTAGGTTGCTTCCATGTTCTAGCTATTGTAAATAGTGCTACAATGAACGATGGGATACATATATCTTTTTCAATTTTGGTATTCTCAGGGTATATGCCTATGTGTAGGATTGCTGGGTCATATGGTGGTTTTATTCCTAGGTTTTTAAGAAATCTCCATACCATCTTCTATAGTGGATGTATCAATTTATATTCCCACCAACAGTGCAAGAACATTCCCTTTTCTCTACACCCTCTCCAGCATTTACTGTTTGTAGACTTTTTATGATGGCCATTCTGACTGGTGTGAGGTGATAGCTCATTGTAGTTTTGATTTGCTTTTCTCTAATAATGAGGATGTTGAGCATCTTTTCATGTGTTTGTTAGCCATCTGTATGTCTTCTTTGGTGAAATGTCTGTTTAAGTCTTTTCCCCACTTTTTGATTGGATAGTTTGTTTTTCTGGTATTGAGTTGTATGAACTGCTTGTACATTTTGGAAATTAATCTTTTGTCAGTTGTTTCATTTGCTATTATTCTCTACCATTCTGAGGATTGTCTTTTCACCTTGCTTATAGTTTCCTTTGCTGTTCAAAAGCTTTTAAGTTTAACCAGGTCCCACTTGCTTACTTTTGTTTTTATTTCCATTATTCTAGGAGGCGGGTCATAGAGGATCTTGCTTTGATTTATGTCATCAAGTGTTCTGCCTATGTTTTCCTCTAAGAGTTTTATAGCCTCTGGTCTTAAATTTAGGTCTTTAATCCATGTTGAGTTTAACTTTGTGTATGGTGTTAGGAAGTGTTCTAATTTCATTCTTTTAGATGTAGCTGTCCAGTTTTCCCAGCACCATTTATTGAAGAGGCTGTCTTTGCCCCACTGTATATTCTTGCCTCCTTTTTCAAAAATAAGGTACCTGTAGCTGCATGGGTTTATTTCTGGGCTTTCTATCTTGTTTCATTGGTCTGTATTTCTGTATTTGTGCCAGTACCATACTGTCTTGATGACTGTAGCTTTGTAGTATAATCTGCAGTCAGGAAGGTTGATTCTTCCAGCTCCATTCTTCTTTCTCAAGACTGCTTTGGCTATCTGGGATCTTTGTGTTTCCATATGAATTGTGAAACTTTTTGTTCTAGTTCTGTGAAAAATGCTATTGGTAATTTGATAGGGATTGCATTGACTCTGTAGATTGTGTTTGGTAGTATAGTAATTTTCACAATAATGATTCTTCCTACCCAGGAACAAGGAATATTTCTCAATCTGTTTATGTAATCTTTCATTTCTTTCATTAGTGTCTTAAATTTTTCTGTGTACAGTTCTTTTGTCTCCTTAAGTAAGTTTATTCTAGATATTTAATTCCTTTGTTTGCAGTGGTGAATGGGATTGATTCCTTAATTTCTCTTTCTGATTTTTCATTGTTAGTATATAGAAATCCAAGTGATTTCTGTGTATTGATTTTGTATCCTGAAACTTTGCTACATTCACTCATCCGCTCTAGTAATTTTCTCATACTATCTTTAGGGCTCTCTATGCACAGTATCATGTCCTCTGCAAACAATGAGAGCTTTACTTCTTTTCCAATCTGGATTCTTTTTATTTATTTTTCTTCTCTAATTGCTCTGGACTAGGACTTCCAGAACTATGTTGAATAACAGTGGTGAAAGTGGACACCCTAGTCTTGCTCCTGATCTTAGGGGGAATGCTTTCAGTTTTTCACCATTGATAATAATGTTTGCTGTAAGCTTATCGTATACGGCCTTTACTATGTTGAGGTAGGTTCTTTCTATGCCAACTTTTTAAAGAGTTTTAATCATAAATGTGTGCTGAATTTTGTCAAAAGCTTTATCTTCATTTATTGAGGTGATCATATGGTTTTTATCTTTTATTTTGTTATTATGGTGTATCACATTGATTGATTTGTGTATATTGAAGAATCCTTCCATCCCTGGAATAAACCCAACTTGATCATGGTGTATGAGCTTTTTGATGTGTTACTGAATTCTGTTTGCTAAAAGTTTGTTGAGGAATTTTGCACCTATGTTCATCAGTGATATTGGCCTGTAGTTTTCTTTTTTGTGTGTTGTCTTTGTCTGGTTTTGGTATCAGGGTGATGGTGACCTTGTAAAATGAATTTGGAAGTGTTCCTTCCTCTGCAACTTTTTGAAAGAATTTTAGAAGGATAAGCATTAGCACTTCTCTAAATGTTTGATACATTTCTCCTGTGAAGCTGTCTGGTCCTTGGCTTTTGATTTTTGGGAGATTTTTGACCACAGCTTCAATTTCAGTGCTTGTAATTGGTTTATTAATAATTTTTATTTCTTCTTGGTTCAGTTTTGGAAGATTGAATTTTTCTAAGAATTTGCCCATTTTTTCCAGGTTATCCATTTTATTGCCATATAGTTGTTCATAATAGTCTCTTATAATCCTTTGTATTTCTGCATTGTTGTAACCTCTCCTTTTTTCATTTCTAATTTTGTTGATTTGATTCTTCTCTCTTTTTTTCTTGATAAGTCTAGCTGAAGGTTTGGCAATTTGGTATATCTTCTCAAAGAACCAGCTTTTAGTTTTATTAATCTTTACTATTGTTTCTTTCATTTCTTTTTCATTTATTTCTGCCCAGATCTTTTATGATTTCTTTCCTTCAACTAATTCTATTTTCTTTCTGTTCTTCTTTTTCCACTTGTTTTAGGTGTAAAGTTAGGTTGTCTATTCAATGGTTTTTTTGTTTTGTTTTGTTTCTTGAGGTAGGATTGTATTGCTTTAAACTTCCCTCTTAGAACTGCTTTTGCTAGATCCCATAGGTTTTGAGTGGTCGTGTTTTCATTGTCATTTGTTTCTAGAAATTTCTTGATTTCCCTTTTGATTTCTTCAGTAACCTGTTTATTTAGAAATGTATTATTTAATCTCTATGTGTTTATGTTTCTTACAGTTGTTTTCTTGTATTTGATATCTAGACTCATAGTGTTGTGGACTGAGAAGATGCTTGATATGATTTCAATTTTCTTAAATTTACTGAGATTTGATTTGTGAGCCAAGATGTGGTCTATCCTGGAGAATGTTCCATGTGCACTTGAAAAGAAAGTGTATTCTCCTGCATTTGGGTGGAATGTCCTGAAGATATCAATGAGATCCATCTCATATAATGTATTATTTAAGAATTGTGTTTCCTTATTAATTTTTTGTTTTAATGATCTGTCTATTGGTGTGAATGGGGTATCTCCTACTATTATTGTGTTACTGTCAATTTCTCTTTTATGTCTATTGGTGTTTGTCTTATGTGTTGAGGTACTCCTATTTTGTGTGCATAGATATTTACAATTTTGTTATGTCTTCCTCTTAGATTGATACCTTGATCATTATGTAGTGTCTTTCCTTATCTCTTGTAATCTTCTTTATTTCAACTTATATTTTGTCTGATATGAGGATTGCTACTCCAGCTTTCTTTTGCTTCCCATTTGCATGAAGTGAAGTGAAGTGAAGTCACTCAGTTGTGTCTGACTCATTGTGGCCCTGTGGACTGTAGCCTACCAGGCTCTTCTGTCCATGGGATTTTCCAAGCAAGAGTACTGGAATGGGTTGTCATTTCCTTCTCCAGGGGATCTTCTGGACACAGGGATTGAACCCAGGTCTCCTGCATTGTAGGCAGATGCTTTACTGTTTCTATCATCTCACTTTCAGTCTATATGTGTCTGGAAGTCTGAAGTGGGTTTCTTGTAGACAGTGTATATATATGGGTCTTGTTTTTTGTACCCATTCAGCTAGTCTATGTCTTTTGGTTGGAGCACTTAATACATTTACATTTAAAGTAATTATTGATATATCAGGAAGCAACAGTTAAAACTGGACGTGGAACAACAGACTGGTTCCAAATAGGAAAAGGAGTACGTCAAGGCTGTATATTGTCACCCTGCTTATTTAACTTCTATGCAGAGTACATCATGAGAAACGCTGGGCTGGAGGAAGCACAAGCTGGCATCAAGATTTCCGGAAGAAATATCAATAACCTCAGATAGACAGATGACACCACCCTTATGGCAGAAAGTGAAGAAGAACTAAAGAGCCTCTTGATGGAAGTGAAAGAGGAGAGTGAAAAAGTTGGCTTAAAGCTCAACATTCAGAAAACGAAGATATGGCATCCGGTCACATCACTTCATGGCAAATAGATGGGGAAAGAGTGGAAGCAGTGGCTGACTTTATTTCCTTGGGCTCCAAAATCACTGTGGATAGTGATTGCAGCCATGAAACTAAAAGACGCTTACTCCTTGGAAGGAAAGTTATGACCAACCTAGATAGCATATTCAAAAGCAGAGACATTATTGTGTCAACAAAGGTCCATCTAGTCAAGGCTATGGTTTTTCCAGTAGTCATGGATGGATGTGAGAGTTGGACTGTGAAGAAAGCTGAGTGCCGAAGAATTGATGCTTTTGAACTGTGATGTTGGAGAAGACTCTTGAGAGTCCCTTGCACTGAAAGGAGATCCAACCAGTCCATCCTAAAGGAGATCAGTCCTGGGTGTTCATTGGAAGGACTGATGTTGAAGCTGGAACTCCAATACTTTGGCCACCTGATGCGAAGAGCTGACTCATTTGAAAAGACCCTGACGCTGGGAAAGATTGAGGGCAGGAAGAGAGGGGGATGACAAAGGATGAGATGGTTGGATGGCATCACTAACTCGATGGACATGGGTTTGGGTGGACTCTGGGAGTTGGTGATGGACAGGGAGGCCTGGCATGCTGCAGTTCATGGGGTCGCAAAGAGTCGTTCATGACTGAGTGACTGAACTGTACTGAATCAGGTCATAAAAAATCAGTAGCATCTTGGGCACTCTTTCTCCCTCACAAGATTCCTCATTTAAGGGGGAATAATCTGCATGTTGTGGCAAGCCTTAGGGAGACCCCTTGGCCAGGAACTGATGGCTCCAGCCAACAGCTAATGTTGGTCTCTTTTTAAAAAATTAATTAATTTATTTTAATTGGAGGATAATTACTTTACAAGATTGTGATGGTTTTTGCCATTCACTGACATGAATCAGCCATGGGTACACACGTTTCTCCAAATCCTCAACCCCCCTTTCTCCTCCCTCCCCACCCCATTCCTCTGGGTTGTCCCAGAGCACTGGCTTTGGGTGCTCTCTGGTCTCTTGTTAGTTTGGAAATGAGATCTTCTTCCATTTGAGTCATGAGATAACTGGAGCTCCATCCAAACTTTAATTGCAGCAATGAAGAGACTCTCAGACTTTTAGGTACCTAGCTAAACCATTCCTGGATTTCTGAGCCAAAAAAACTGTGGGGTTATAAATGTTTATTGCTTTAAGCTGTTAAATTTGTGGGTAATTTGTTACTCTGAAAATATAACAAATACAACTCTCATCTTTCCCTACTTACAGCCATAACCTTGACATTCAAAGTGTATTCCATGGATCAGCAACATCCATGATTTTTTTAGAAATGCAGAATCTCAGGCCCCTTACATAACCTCCTAAATTAAAGTCTGAATTTTTATGAATTTCCTAGGTGATTTTTAGACTAATTAAAGTTGAGATGTTTACAGTCTAGAAAGAATTGTTTTAATCAGAGGTAGGGAATGGGTATCAAAAAAAAGATGGTTGATAAATAACAAAATGACTATTGATAATAAATAAAATTTCTCAGAAGAAGATTAAGATTGGGTAAAAGCATAATGCAGAAAAAAATTTCCTGGAGGTATTAGAATCTCACATCATCAATTACTTAGCCTCATGGAATTTGAACTTTGAAATGCAAAGAAGCAACAATGATGAATTCATTGGTTTATTTCCATAAGAAATAAACTTTGACAAGATAAATGATAGAGAGGCGAAAATAAATAGGAAAACTTTCAATGAAAAGCTTTGACCATTTTACTGTAACAGCCAACATTTCAATGTTATATCCCATTATGACATGAACCCCAAACCATTACTCTCCAAGGATGTTGTGCCAGTGCATTTTTCATAATAGCAACCTAATCAATTTTGAGGTCTTTTGTATGTTCTCTTTTTCTTAATTCAGAAAAATTGCATGCTGTAGGATCTGATAAGTGAATAACCTGCTTAAAGAGAAGTCTTGCCTTCAGTCTGGAACAGTTCCTCAGCCTTTTCTTGAATTTTGTGACTTCCACACTTTTCAATCAACTAGTTATTTTGTAGAAATGCTTCTGAATTTGATTTGTCTGACATTCCCTTATTATTTCCTCATTATTAGACTCAGTTTGTGTCTATTTCTCAGGAAATCACAAAGCAGTGCTTTCCTGTTGTTTCCTAGTTGCTGGTGTACAATTTCAACATGTTCTGTCACTGCTGAGGTGAACTTTGTTCACTTGAGTAAGGTGATGTCTGCCCGGCATTATGAACTTACTGTTTTACATTTTGAAATAAATAAGTGCTTATGCCATAGTATCTTGAGACTTTGTATATCCCTTCAGACTTTTCAATTAATTTACTTATTTATTAAATTTAATGTGGATATGTAGATTTTAACTTTATTTGATGAGTTTTAAGTCTTTAGTATTATTCACTTTGACACTTAAGTTGTCTCTGATTTGACCATTGGGAGCCTTTTAATAAGGATGGCATATGATTCCCTTATTATTTAAGCTTTGTTTCCTTCCTGGCATAAGAAAGTATTTCAGGCTCATCAGGTACTTTCCCTGATCCAACCTTGGAATTATCCCTTTCTCCAATGAGTCCTCATTCCCTTTAGTGACAGTGATGTTTAGACACCAATACTTGGGAACTCGATGTGTTCATTGCTGTTGCCATTTTGCTGCTAACAGGTAGTGAGAAATCTGGCTCCCATTATTCTCCATATATCAATTTTTGAAATCAGTCTCCATATATTTTTACCAGCCTCCTGTCACTGGTACCACACCTCAGTTCCTAGCCAGAGTGTGGAATCTACACCTCTTCACTGTGTTTGGATTCCAACAACTCACCCTGATCTGTCTTCTTGTGTAGATGCCCTCGATACTCAAGCCTCCAAACCACGTACTGGGACACCTGCCCAGACATGGACTCCCTCTTCTCTTTACTTAAGTTCTAAACCCTACATTGGGTTGATTCTCATGCCATCAACCACTTCTTCATGGATTCTCTTCTCTTGTCACTCACAATTTGGTACATTCCCCCCTCCTTACTCTGCTCATGCCACAACCCCACTCCTCCTCCACACTGACAGTCTCCTCACTCTTGTTCAGGTTACTTCTCTACTGGACAAATTTCCACCTAACCCTATTTTGATGCCCTATACCAGGCCCCTTGCTCAGCATTAAAAATGGCTTTTGATCTGAATTGTCTAGGAAGAAAAAGAAGGGGAAAGGAAGGAAAGAGGTAAAGGAAAAGACTTAATATACTTTTGGCAAATTATTCTTCTGCTAAATCAATCAGAGCTACTTTTTATTCTTTGCAAATAAGAAACCTGATTAAAACATGCTATAAAAAAAGAACTTCCTTTCAGGAAGGCTTTTCACAAGCAATTTATACAGCTGCCATTAGCAACTGGTGATCTAGAGCAACAGCATATGGGAATCCAGTGAGACAGTCACCACCAAGGGGGACTAGGAATTGGATAGGAACATGTTAAAAATGCAGGCAGGAACTCTGCACCATAAATATAAACCATTAATATCAAGGAGGACCTGGTTCTGGATTAGTTCCTTTTACGGTAGTATATTTCCTGTCAAGAGAGGGATAGATTGTTGAGCTAGTCTCACCTTGGGCATCCGAGGACTATAGAGGAGCAACTAAAAGTAGTAAGAAGTGAAGGGATGGAAAAGAGGAATCTTCCTGGTAAGAGAAACTTGACTGACATATCTGTCACCTCCTATGTGGCAGAAATTGTGCTAAGTGATGTCTCACACATATCTTTGGATGCTCACACCAACCCTGTAATGTTGGTTTTGTTTAGCCTCTATATATAGTTGAGGAAGTTTAAATATTTTTCCAAGATGGCACAGTTCTTAGACGTCTGTTCTGCAGATATGGTTTGAATTCTACTTGCCTAATTCCATGCTACCAATATTTTCATCACACCCAACAGTAAACTTGCTATTTTGTTTGATTACATTAGAGTAATATTCTCTCTCACACACACATACACAAACACATATAAACTTTGGTTTCATTAGGCATTTAATCATTCTTAAAATTTTTTACTTTTCATTATTTCCAGTGAATATAGTGGTTGATATATGATTGTTTTATAATTAATTATTATTGATGGATTCACATAATTTGTAATATGTTTCCCTTGTTATTCATTTGAAACCATCTGATGTCTCAACATTCAGTGCATTTGAATTAGAAAGTATTGGTTCTTAACTTTATTTGGGGACTTTGTCTTGTTAAAAAATCATAAAATCTCTCATTCTTTCTCATACACACATTATAATTTTAGTGGAAGAAAATTTTGAGATAAAAACCTGCACCTGCACTATTAATGGAAAATAGTATTAGAAATAGTCTTAAATTTCATTTACTTAATTATCATCTCTCTCACAAACCCCTGGATTCATTTGGTTTCAAATGACAGTCATTTATTAAGGAAAGTGCTGATCAGGAAGGAGGAATACATAAGGAAGTATGTTATTATATATTTTATATTATTATTTTTTCAGATTACTATGATGATTATTTGTCAGTTAATTAAAGATTATTATTCATGTTTCTTTTTTGTGTGTCTTAGTGCATGGCGTATTCATAAGCATCTAACTACTGTAATCTGTTTTTCCACCCACACAGTGTCAAAAAGATTTCATTTCTGACCTTACAAATGGAAAGCACAGCTTAATTGGTTGAACGGCAGTTCCAATACCTCAAGTATTTGGTCAATCTTGTTTCATTCAACTAAAGGTCAGGGATATGTACACACAGGCAAATATGTTTTTCATACTGGGAAAATAGATAGGTTAAAGCGATGCAGTAGTTACGGGTGTTGAATATTGACGGTCTAATAAAAAGTTACTAGAAAATATTTCATATAACCTTCAAATAGTAGCCATATTAATAGGATTTAGGGCAGTGATTCATGCTTCCATAATCCATTATCATTAATGTAATTATTCAGAGAAGAAATAAGAATTTTAGGGGAAAAGAATCTATATCCATTTCAAGTGCCTGTGTGAACATATGCCAAATTCAACTTTTGTTTTCATTTCTATTAACTTGATTTAATTAGTTGACTGTTAGTTGACATACAGTCTCAATGTTTACTTAAAAATAAGAAACTGTAGCCTCACTGAAATATTTGTAGCTAAAAATCAACCATAGTGGAAGGGATTATTGATTTTCAGAATTCATGTTGCTTTTAAATTTTTATTTATTAGTCTGGAAATTTCTAAAATGATTGTTCAGTGTTATATGTTTGCTTTCTTTGGAAATTTGGTGCTGCATATTTCAGCAGATGAGTTCACATATTAGAAATCACAACTCTTTTATAAAAAACAGATGGTTCAGCATCTTGACTTCTGTAATGACCAAGCCTCACATTTCAGAGACTGTGAATCTTTTTGCTTCTTCACTCAGCCCTTCCGATATGTCTACCCAAGTATTATATATAGTGCTATACATAGGGCAATGGACAGAGAGAAAATTTCTTCCTGAGCCCTGCAGGCAATCAGTTTATACCCTGAAGCATGATATTTGATTGCTCTTATTATCTGAGTTTCCATTCCTAATACAGTTGTCAGTGCTCACAAAATCAACCAGGCCTTTGTAAACATGCAGTTCTAGAATTGGACTTACCCTCTAGTTACAGCAAATTTCATTGACAGTCTTTGTCCTTTGCAAGATGACATTGCATACTTCAAGATTTTATGAACTGAGATGTGACACTTAGCTACTGCTGCTTCCTTAAAAATTGAGCACAGAACTATAAAAAAGAAAAAATCACTGATAAATTCTCAGTGAAATTTCAAAAAGTTCCTGAAACTTGGTGGTGGTGGTAGTTTAGTTGCTAAGTCATATGAACTCTTGCCACCCCTTTGACTGTAGCCCACTAGAATCCTCTGTCCATGGGATTTACCAGGCAAGAATACTGGAGTAGGTAACCATTCTCTTTTCTAGGGAATCTTCCTGACCCAGGGATCAAACCCAAGTCTCCTGCATTGCAGGTGAATTCTTTGCACTGAGCCACCAGGGAAGCGCCCCCTGCTGAAACTTAATGCAAGGTAAATATGATTTTGCCTAAGTTAATAAACAGATTAATTTCTCCATCTTCTCTCTTGTCTGTTTATTTTATACTCACAAAATCTGATCTACTAAAGAGCTCCATATTTCCAAGTCATCAAACTACATTCACATATAAGCTCCCTCCCCTTTTCCAGCAAAATGCCCTGCCAATGACCTGTGTGTTGCTAAATCAAATGATTTGTATTATGTTCTCATCCTATCTGACCTCTCCGCAGATTCAGCACAATTTGGAACACATCCAATTTGGAACACTTCCCTCCCTCTCTTGGTTTCCTCTACATCAGATTGCCCTGATTTTCCTACCACCTTTCTGACTATTTATCCCCAATCTCCTTCTCTCATCAGATACTTAAACATTGTACAGTTCATCTAGGTAGTACCAGGTCTGTGTGTATTTTGCCAGTAAACTCACCTTTATGTTGATGACTCTTGCATTTATGAGTTTAACCGAAATCTTCCTCTTGATTCCCAAACTGTGTCTGTTTATCTACTTGATGTTATCACATGCGGGTGTATTCCAGGTATTTAAAATAAAATATATCCAAAACTAAATTCTTGACGTCTCCCCCATACCACCACCCTAACACCTGTTCTATCCCCCACTTTTCCCTATCTTGCAGCTTTACAGTGTCCTTGTTATAGTGCAAAAAATCTCAAAGTCTTGGAAATAATAATGAGTAAGTTGGACATCATCCTCTCCCTTAAAAACTCATTTTCTAAAGGGGAGACAGACAAATGAAACACAGGAAAATTAAAATAGTTGAAATTCATAATTTCTGTGAAGGAACAATGAAGGAATTCAGTCAGTAGCTAACTTCTACTGAGTATTATTTTAAAATGGGGAAGGTTTCTTCACTCCTAAATTTTTTCTGTTATGCAATTTTTACTGTCTTTCTACCTTCTCTCACTCCTGTCAGAAGTGATTGTCAGAGCATCATGCACAGTGAACCTCCATACGTTTGTTCTCCCTTTCAGAAATGTCCTTGACTCTGCCAAGCAAGTACTAATGCCATAAGTTTTTAGAACCCAGGTCCTGCCCCCATGGGGACAACCCAAAATCCTTTTACTGTTTCATCTCCTTCTTCCCTCTTGAAACACCATCTATGTAAAAAATATTCTCTCAACAGATCACTTCATTCCCATTAATTTTACAAGTGTTTTTCCTCCTGTTCTGGATCACAAATTGATCCTTTAGGAGTTTTGAAAGGCTTTAGATTTGTGGCTGTGACCTGAAAGGCCTCAACATCTAGAATAAGGATTGGAAAACTGACCCAGGCTTAAGTTTGGCCATAACTTGGTTTAGTTTATTAAAGATAGTACAAAAACAGATGAATATGCAATAAAGAGTACATGTGACTTGCAAAACCTAAAATATTTACAATCTCATTCTTGAGAGAAAAAGAGATGTTTGCTGACTACTACTCTAGAACATGGAGCTAGGAATCTTAAGAAATAAACTGGAAATAAAATTTTGGTATATTAAAATGAATATGGATAAATTTAGACTTCTGGTTATTCTCTCTCTTTTTCTCACTGTCTGTCTTCTCCCCCACCCCCTTTCTCTTGACAGTACTAAGCACTGGGATCAGGAATGTCATATCATCTGGAATAACTCTCCAGGGACTTGCATAATGGCTTGCTTGCCCTCTTTGGTGGCTTTGGTATTCCATTAGTTCTCAGCTTCTTCAAATATTAATCTCAAGGGAGTCTTGGCTCTGAACTAATTTGACTTCTGAGGTCTTCCTCCATTCTCATGGAAGCTCAGCTCCATGTAGGCATCAAGACCTCTCTGTCAGAGAATGAGCAAAATTAAAAACTGGGAAGTATGAATGTTGTAATTTATATTTTTTAAACTTTAGACTCAAAGACAAGAGAATTTGAATTAAAATGTTTACTCCAGAGATGATTTTGTTTCCTTTTCTTTGCTGGGTGGTAGGCTGTGTTACCTTACTCCTTGGAAGAAAAGCTATGACAAGCCTAGACAGATTATTAAAAAGCAAAGACATCACTTTTCTGACAAAGGTCCATATAGTCAAAGCTATGGTTTTTCCAGTAGTCATGTACAGATGTGAGAGTTGGACCATAAATAAGACTGAATGTCAAAGGATTGATGCTTTCAAACTTTGGTGCTGAAGAAGACTCTTGAGAATACCTTGGACAGCAAGGAGGTCAAACCAGTCAATCCTAAAGGAGATCGACCCTGAATACTCATTGCAAAGAGACTGATGCTTAAGCTGAAGCTCTGATACTTTGGCCCCCTAATATGAAGAGCTGACTCACTGGAACAGACCCCAATGCTGGGAAAGACTGAGGGCGGGAGGAGAAGGGGATGACAGAGGATGATATGGTTGGAGGGCATGACTGATTCAATGGACATGAGTTTGAGCATATTCTGGGAGATAGTGAAGGACAGGGAGGCCTGGTGTGCTGCATTCCATGGGGTCACAAAGAGTTGGACACAACTGAGTGACTGAACAACAGCAACAAGGCTATGTTACCAACCCAGAATTGCTCTAATCATCTTAACCTCCATTTGGGATAAGCACTTTGATATGTGAAATCCTCCCATTTTTGAAGGCACTCCTGGCTTATTCAGCTTCTATCTCCCTGTGACATTGGTTTTCTATTTCATTTTCCAGTCTCTACTCTTTTTCTTTTCATTTTTTTAATCCTTAAGATTTCTACTACTTTTCTATGAGCTCAGAATGCATTAAAATATGCTTTATCCATATTTCCTACTACTTGAGTACATCTGGTATTTTATGAACTCTGCTACTCCAAGCAAGAGCCCCTTCACTGTATTCTGAAAGTTTCAGCTAGGACATATTTTCAAAATGTAATTCTGAATATTTTGCTCTTTTTATAAATCCTAGAAAGATACTTAAATGCTCTTTAAATAAAACCCATACTTCTTTAATGGGCCATGCAGAAGCTGTTCTATACCTTCTTCTCCAAATTCCACCTTCACGCTTTCTTTGTAACGATCAAGTTCTGGCCATACTGCTCTTTAATCATTCAGTCACTTTCTGGCTGCTTCTGGTCAATCAGGTCTGGACTTACATGGCACTCTTAAATTTCTTCCCATAGCTGGATAGGTCCTCTTACTGTGTGTTTGCTTCACAGCTACAATTTGCTTTTACTTATCACAACTTGCAATTATATGTTCGTATTTGAGGGCAGAACCAGTTTATTTTTATTTTGAGTAATCATCTGTCTGCATATGAGTTGGCAGATAGAGTACAGTCAGTTCAGTTCAGTCGCTCAGTCATGTCCGACTCTTTGCGACCCCATGAATTGCAGCATGCCAGGCCTCCCTGTCCATCACCAACTCCCAGAGTTCACTCAGACTCACATCCATTGAGTCAGTGATGCCATCCAGCCATCTCATCCTCTGTCATCCCCTTCTCCTCCTGCCTCCAATCCCTCCCAGCATCAGAGTCTTTTCCAATGAGTCAACTCTTCGCATGAGGTGGCCAAAGTACTGGAGTTTCAGCTTTAGCATCATTCCTTCCAAAGAAATCCCAGGGCTGATCTCCTTTAGAATGGACTGGTTGGATCTCCTTGCAGTCCAAGGGACTCTCAAGAGTCTTCTCCACAGTTCAAAAGCATCAATTTTTCGGCGCTCAGCTTTCTTCACAGTCCAACTCTCACATCCATACATGACCACTGGAAAAACCATAGCTTTGACTAGACAGACCTTTGTTGGCAAAGTAATGTCTCTGCTTTTGAATATGCTACCTAGGTTGGTCATAACTTTCCTTCCAAGGAGTAAGCGTCTTTTAATTTCATGGCTGCAATCACCATCTGCAGTGATTTTGGAGCCCCTCAAAATAAAGTCTGACACTGTTTCCACTGTTTCCCCATCTATTTGCCATGAAGTGATGGGACCAGATGCCATGATCTTCGTTTTCTGAATGTTGAGTTTTAAGCCAATTTTTTCACTCTCCTCGTTCACCTTCATCAAGAGGCTTTTAGTTCCTAGAGTACAATAAATTCAGTAAATATTGTTGCATGAATGAATGAACATGTTGAAAAATGAAAACTTCTTACTTACGACAAATAATTTTTTCTAAGATTCAAACTAAAACATAAAACAAAATCAGGTCCTAGTATATCTAGGTTTGATGAAAATGGAGTGGTTTTGAGTTATTTAATAATGATAATTATCAAAAGCTTTCATTAAGCTGCTGTTTTATTTTTGGTACCTCTGAGTAACATTCAAGATGATTGGTATAGTTTCTGATCCCAGAGGGATCAGCAAATGGTGACTGATGATGCTGAGAAATGTACAATAAAAGTTTTAAAAAGAGTTATTCCTGTCCCACTGTCATTCAAGCATGTGTTCTAATAATGCAATAATTCTCTTGTTTTCCTCTAGGTTGTTTTGTTTTTTTTTTTTTTTAACAACACATTCTAGCAATCCTCTCTGAGTATAGGCTTCCTCAGGACATGAAAATGCATTTAGTGTCAACCTAGTTTTTAACATACCAAAATGATTACTAAAAGGAGAGAGAAAAACAAGGAATGGAGAAAAAAATATAAACAGTAGAGTTACATATAGAATACTTGACTGTACTAAACCCTCCTCAGAGCTAGAAAAAAAGATACTCTTTACTAAGAATGCTAACATTTTCAAAAAAACCACTTAAATCAGGGCATGGGTTAGTGCATATTTTCCAAGGGACTCTATTTCCAGTCAGAATCAGACATTTTCTGACAATGGGTAATTAATTACCTTACATTTTTTCAACTGCCATTTCAACTGCTATCATGGTGTCCAATACTCAATGCATTTTGAAGTAATTTCAAACCTCTCACAATTTTCAATGATTTAATTAAACAAAACAGCCTAGTTCTATCAGGGAATTACTTTTCTCTAAAATTTCAACATATCAGTAATATTAAGATTTATTTGGACACCTTTTTAGTAAACTTCCTGGATAGTAAATGAGCCAACAGGTTTTTCTGTCATCTAGTTCCTCATAATTGCACTATTAATTTATCAAAGAACTTCCAGCTGCCCAAATATTATCTTTAAAAAAAACACATTTATTTCATTAGTTATTAAATTGTAATCTCTTGACTCTCTTTAACTATTTTAATTTACTGGTTTTCAACTATATATTGCTCATATATTGCTGAAAAGAATTAAGAAAAATATCATATTTGTCATACTTTAATGTTCACTATATCTTTTATTATATATTTAAATAACTTAAAAAGATACAGTTTTGGCAAAATTTACAGCCTTACATTTTTCAACAAAATAGTTAAACCATTCTTTTAAATATCTCCGATGGAATCTAAACTTTAATGCTATATAATCTTATTAAAAGTACATGAACAAGATTTTCTTATATAATGAAATATTTACATCATTCCTTTTTCTCCTGCAGAACAAATTTCCTACAACTAAGGGAAAAAGAAAAGGCCACACTGAGATGGGTAGGAGGGGCAGAGAGGCAGTCTAATCAGAACCCACACCCCTGATGTGACAGCTTGTGAGCAGAAGGGATATCACAACTATGGAGCTTTCCCTAGGAGCAAGGGGTCAGATTACCCAACCTGGGGACCTATATTGGGAAGACAAATTCCCTTGGAATCTGACTTTGAAAACCAGTGATGCTAATGTCTCAGAGAGTGGAAGGGATGTGGAAAACCAAGACTCTACTCTTGAAGGGCTCATGCGCAAACCCACCTGCTCACTGTCCCAGTGTAGAGGCAGCAGCTTGAAATGTGCTTGGGTCATATGAGAGGGAGACTCATTGACTAATTTCAGGTAGAGATCTGGTGGAACTTTTTCTGAGGATGGAAGCACTAGCAGGCATGATCTTTTCTATTTTATGCTTTTAGTCTTCTTCCATCTAGCTGCTCCAGGTACCATGTAAGTCACTCTCCTAGTTAACACCTTGAGCCCTTCCCAGGTTTTTCCGAAGACCAGTCCCACCATCCAGTCTCTCTGGCTGGTGCTCCAAAACAGCTCTCACCTCATCCTACTTGGGATGAGAAAATATGTTCATCCCTATGTTCACTACACCATTATTTATAATAGTCAAGATCTGGAAGAAAGCAAAATGTCCATGGATAGATGAATGGATAAAAAAGATGTGATATTACAATGGAATATCAGCCAGCCATATAAAAGAAAGGAATCTTTCCATTTATAAAAGCGTGGATGGACCTAGGGCATATAATAGGGCTTCCCTGGTGGATCAGTGGTAAAGAAACCACCTGCAATACAGGAGATAGTTTGAAATCCTTAAACAATTTAATTATACCAAACACTTTTTTACTTAGAGGCAACTTTTGGACCTGATATAATCAGAGAACAGAAATATCATTAATTTAATTATACCTTTGCCTATACAACATTTTTAATAAAATATTATTATATTACCACACTCATTGAACATACTCTCATGGGAACCTTGGAACATCAGATTTAGTTTATTCAAACTATTTGGAAAATGTCTATCATGAAACCTAGTTGACAAAGCCATATCTCATTGTTAATCAGCCAAATCAGACTTGCCGCCTGTCAGAAAAAATTTAGCTTTATTTTTCAGTTCTAAAAATATGTTAATACAGTTTACTATGACACTGTCTCACTTTTGAATTCAAAGAGGGTTAAAGAATGGATGCTTTACATGAGTTTGCCTTCTAAATGAAATAAAACATGACATTTTAATGTTTCTTTTTGATAATAATATCTCTGCTAGCATAGAACTAGATATTATTGTTTTTGATGATAATAAGAGGAAGTGTCAAAGTGAAGGGAAAGTTGTTTAGTGTGTCCGACTCTTTGCAACCCTATGGAGCAGCCCACTAGGCTCCTCTTTCCGTGAAATTCTCCAGGCAAGAATATTGGAGTGGGTAGCCATTTCCTTTTCCAGGGGATCTTCCTGATCAAACCTGGGTCTCCTGCATTGCAGGCCGATTCTTTACCATCTGAACCACCGGGGTAGGGGAAGGAGAAATGAGGTCATTAGATGAAAATTTTTTATTATCACTACTACTCTTTCATATAGCTGAATTCCAAACACCCTAACACCTCACTTTGTTGATAACAAGGAAAGACAAAGAGCTGTTCTGAGGTTTATTATGTCTTAGTTAAAAGAGCTTAAGGGTTAACAGTAGTATTTCAATTTCCTATGTTTGGTATTTCAAAGGACTTACACTCAAGAGCAAAACATCACATGATGTACGTAAAAGTGAAAGAAAAGCCGTTGAGGATGGGGGCGTAGCAGTGGTACACTAGTATATGTTTAACAACTGACTCCAAAGAAAGGCACATGGGTATATACATACATGTGTTATAAATTTTACTGATCTAAAGGATGTGTAGCATACATTTTGCAGATAACAATAGTCTTCGTTGTAAATTCTGTATAGGGAATTGATTCTCATAGGATGTTTTTGTTGATTTTTACTAAACTGTTGTATTTATAACCAACCATTGACTACAACTGATGTCTGTGTGTGGTTCTGTCATAAATGTTGATTGATACTTTGATTACAATAACAGGAAAGATGGAAGTGAAACAACAAAGACATGTTGGAACTTGACTTGTTTGTCAATGATATGCCTGATTTCTTTGCTGAATCAGATTATAGTTTGAAATCTTGGAGGAATATTTCCTCAAATTTTTTATGCTATGTGCAGTGCAATGTACACTTTTAAATTTTATCTGAATTATTAACATTTTTTCCTTCTTATGTCTCTTTTTCTTTCTGGGTGGGGGATGAGTGGGTGAACTGCGCCATGCAGCTTGTGGGATCTTAGTTCCGTGGCCGGGGATTGAACCTGGACTTCCCATGGAAGTGAAAGTGCTATCCTAACCACTGGGATACCAGGGAGCGTCCTCTCCTTTTCTTAGGCATAGCTAATCAGCAAACAATAAACCAAGCTCTCCTTTGCAGTGTTTGTTGACTTTTTTAGTGATTTTTAAGCTACATACCACTACATGTGGAATTTGAAAAAGATATGGAGTGCTATTCCATAATATTTCTAACAAACAGATACAGTAGATATAAATAATTTCAAAAAGATAAATAATAGTAGAAAAAAGAGTAAAATTAAAGGAATATGGTGAGTTCTGAGTATTTGTTATCTTTGGTTTTTAATACAATTTGATTGTAAGTTTATATTAATTTTTGGTAATAGCTGAGTTTAACAACTGAATTGCAAAATTTCTGAAAATATGATCTTTGATTCTTAGGATACAGTATGAACCAGTTCTATTCTACTATTGCAGGGAAATCTAACAGCATAATTCTTTGACTACAGATGTGTAGAAAAGAGGACTTATGGACATTGAAATCTAGAAATTTATTCTCTGAATTTCCTAAGGGAATTGTTTTTAGATATCCCAGTTTATAATTTTCTGCCATATTCTTTCATATAGTCATTTAGATGGCCTTTTCTTTCTTTCTTTTCTTTTTTCTGCAGTACTTTTTCATTGACACTGAAAATGATGTTTCTCTTTATTCAAGGCAAAAATAATCCAGACCTTGTTATTACCAATGCAAAGATTTTTAGATCTAATTGTATCTATTATTCATGTGCCTATAGTGGTATTATACAATTCCATCTTTGCATAGGAGTCATGGTGGGTAGAGCATACTCTCCTACGTTGAGACATTGGGTTTGATCATTTATATAGGATATGGAGATGGGCCACTCTGAACTCCATTCGAATAAGGACTCTTGCTTGCCTCAGATAGTGGGAATGCTATCAACTGAGGAACTTCAGCTGACAGCCCATGAGGGGATTTCTTTGGCTCTAAAGAGGCTTCTTACCCAAGTTCATGCACTTCCAGGGGTGACTCATATCCAAAGACTGGCTGAGGTGTAAGTGAAAGGCCCCAGCCATTTTGCCAGAATGGGTAACAGTTTGATGGGCCATTTCAGCTAGATCTGCGCGTTTGGATGACTCTATTAATAGCTCGACTTCTCTCACTTCTCAATCCTACTTCTTTCTTCCATGGGTGTTGATCCTGAGAAGACTTCAGCATAAACAAACTGAATGATAAACTCTCGCTCAGAGTTTGCTTTCTGAAGAACCAGAATTGCAACAAGTCATGTCAGAAGTGGTCCGGAAAAATAAGCAATAATATAGGATTTAGAAGCTGGATTACTCACCACCCAGTTGGAAATGATGTTCTTATCATTGGTGGTTAAGTAGGGCACCAATGGTACAAGTGGTGGTTTAATTGCTAAAATTCCAAAGGTGATGGATTTGACCACATATATGTATGAAAGAGAAAGCTTTCACTGTTACAGTGTCTCAAGCATTTGAAAGGTTTGAGAAAAATTATATCCAAAAGAGAAATGAGATTGAATGTCAATTGCTAACAATACTGACACTCTAGAAAAATACAATGACAGCCTGAGAGTGATTGACTGGCAATTGGAAATTGTCAGATAGGTTCATTTCTCTCCCTTGGTTCTTGACTCACTGTACCAAAGATCTGGAACAATGAACTAATTACAGCTCAGGCAATATTTCTTGGCTCTTGTCTCAATGTTACAAGGATTTGAAATATCAGACTAGCTACAGCTCAGTTATAGCTCAAGCAGACAGAACCTTTATTAAACAGACAGTGGATAGTACACTTCAAAGATGTAGGGGCAAGCCAACCTTAAAGGAGAGGCCGTAAACCCTCACAGCTTACTTTTTTATACTTCCCATCTCCTCCTCTTGGTTTTGCCCTGTGCAAAATAGGGCTTATACCCACCACCAATCAGGAAAGGGAATGCAAATGAACATATGCTCAAGGCCAACCAGAGAAGAGAGCATATCTGAGCACATGTAAAATAGGGATTTTACATATTCATCTAGGTGGGCGTGGGCAGAGAGTTTTAACAACAACAGGCTCTATTGCACATGTTTTTCCCATAATTCAGTTTGTTATAATCAGATGTAGGTATACATAGAGTATTTGTTGTTTTTCAGTCATTAAATCGTGTCTGTCTCTGTGAGACTCCATGGACTTGCTATCCTCTGACCTTCACTATCACCTGGAGTTAGTTCAAACTCCTGTTCATTGAGTCAATGATGCCATCAAAATATCTCATCCTCTGCTGCTCCCTTCTCCTCTTGCCCTCAGTGTTTTCCAGGAACAGGATCTTTCCCAATGAGTTGGCTCTTTGCATCGGTGGTCAAGTAGTGGAGCTTCAGCTTCAGCATCAGTCCTTCCAATGAATAGTCAGGGTTGATTTCCTTAAGGATTGACCACTTTGATCTCCTTGCTTTCCAAGGGACTCTTAAGAGTCTTCTCCAGCATTGCAATTTGAAAGCATCAATTCTTTGGCCCTCAGCCTTCTGTATGGTCAAACTCTCATATCCCTACATGACTACTAGAAAAACCATAGCATATAGACAGACCTTTGTCAGGAAACTGATGTCTTTGCTTGTTAATACACTGTTCAGGTTTGCCATAGTTTTTCTTTCAGGGAGCAGGCAAATTTTAATTTCATGCCTGCAGTCAATGTCCATAGTGATTTTGGGCCCAAGAAAATAAAATCTGCCACTGTTTCCTTTTTTCCCACATATTTGCAATGAAATGATGGGACCAGATGCCATGATCTTAGTTTTCTGAATGCTGAGTTTTAAGCCAATTTTTTTTCACACTCCCCTTTCATCATCATCAAGAGGCTCTTTTTCTTTTTTGCTGAGTATACCTACCATATTCAGCAAAAAAAGAAAAAGTGTCAGTCCTAAAAAGGTCACATGCTACATGATTCAATTTATTTTACATTTTGAAATAGCAAAATTTTTAAATGAAAGAGATTAGTATTTGCCTTGGTTACACACCAGAGGTAGGGTGGGGTGAGGAGAAGGAAGCAAGTATGGTAATAAAAGGTCAATAGGTTGAATTCTTGTGATAATAGAACTGTTCAGCATCTTGACTATGGTTATAGATATAAAAGCCTACATGGTAATATTGTATAAGACTAAATACACACACACAAATGAGTATAAGCAAAATGGGAAATCTGAATAAAATCAATCGGTAGCTTGTATCAATATCAGTGTACTGGTTTTGATATTATCCTATAGATTTGAAAATATTACCATTGGTGTAAACTGATTAAGTTAAATGTTGGATTCCTCTTTTATTTTTAATTAAAAAATCAAATGTCCAGTAGTACATAACCCAGGGTTGGAAGTAAGATTAAAGATTTAAAAAACTATTAATGTAATTCACTATATTAAAAAATTAAAAGGGAAGGATTCTGGTACCTTTGCAAACTATACATAATTTTGTATATTTCTGATACTAAGTTCTTATTAAAATAAATAAGCAAAACATCAAAACAAACCATCTTCTTGGTAATTAAGCTGAGGATAAAAATAAACTTCTTAACTGGGTGATCAAATGTCTATACAATTTTTCATAACAAGTACCTTGCCTAATCATAAAATACTAGAAATATACTCACTGGAGCAGACAATAGCACTAAAAACTCCAGCTTCTCCTCAATGTTGTTCTATAGATCCAATCCAATCTTAAGAAAATAAACTTTAATAAGATTTAAAAGTGATGATAATACGGCAAAAGCTATCTTACTCGCAACTGATATGATTGCCTAAGGAAAAACAATATGCAACACAATTAATTAAAATCTATTAGGCCCAATAAAAGAAATGTGGTCAGAGTATAAATAAACTTACAAAAATTCATAGCTTTCTGTTTAGCAGAAATAACCAGTCAGGAAATGATCAAATAGAAAAAACAAACAAAAAAAAACAAAAAAAAAAACTACATCTAGAAAAGCAACAAAAATTATAAAGACTCTAGAAATAAACATAAGAAGTTTTCAAGCTCATTGAGGGACATAAGGAGGAACTGAATTAATGGAAAAATATTCCATGTTATTGGACGGGATGGAGTTCTGTTTTTTTGGAGAGATTACTAAGTTACTGGATGGGAAGACCAAATATTTTTTTAAAAGTCAATTTCCAAAAATTAAATTATTTATTCAGTAAATATTCTGTTGAAAATCTCAATGGAATCTTTTCTGTAACTTGATTTTAAAATTCATTTGGAAGAAAAACTTTAGCTAAAGAAATTTTGAAAAGAATACTAAATACTGCTCATATCCAAATATTCTACCAGTATTTTTGTACACATTATATTCAAGGGTGGATAATTTCTATGTTTGGGAAACTGCTTTAGGACACTGAGACGTATGGCAATTTTCTCAACTTATTCATAAGAGTTGAAAACTCTGATACTAGATGTAGTGCAGAAAAAAAAAACCCTATAAAGGCAGTAATTAAATGATACTAGTTCTCACTCAAAAAAAGGCATTTTGATTAATAAAGCAGAAATGATCTGAGAAGCATATCCATATATATATGGAAATACTGAAATAGCTGCCTTCATAAAAGTTTTAATTTTCTCTAAATAATGTCAAAATATAAAAATGTTTCTGAAAGAATTACCATTTGCTATATATTTCAAATGATTTTTTTATTGCTGTTGAAAATTCTTCAATATGTCATTTGTTAAGAGAAACAACCAATTTGTCAAAATAGCATAATGTTGACTTTGTAAAAATGATGCATTCTCTATATAAAATATACTAAACTACAAAGTGGTTATATAGTCATATATACATATATATACATATGTATATACATATATATACATATGTATATACATATATATGTAAAATTGTGATAAGTCTTTCACTCTTACTCTGCATAGTTCTATATTTGTTTATTATTGTACCTTAGTAAGTTAAAAAAATTATATCTGACAGGATAAAATCATTATTGTCAGGATTACTTCGGTTTCAGCCTCTCATTCTTCCAATCTCTATATACTAAGGCACTGATACCTGCAAGGTGCATTCTGATAGCATCTGGAGCTATTTTGATCAAGGCAGGTTGTGACTCAACAGTTTCTGTTTCCCTATATGTAGCACATCGAATACCCACTTGTAGCAGATGAGCCCTGAAGGTCATTGTGCTTGTTAAATTTCAGCTTTCTGGTACTCTTTTTCACATAATTTTCCAGCACCTTTTACTTTGGTAGCTTCTCTCTTTAGCACTTCAATTCTGTATCAGCCTGGACCCTTGCTCCAAAACATGTGCTCTAGAACATCATCTCTGGTTTAGGATTGGGGCATGGCTGAGAAGTTCTTTTTTCCCAGCTTTGCTTTATTTATCACTGTGAGTGAGTAAAATACCAATTCAGGTCTCTCTGCTTCTCTACACTCATTCGATTTAACTTCTGAGCCAAAGGAATCTTAGGGATGTTGGAACATTTCAGACAAGGTACATCACACTCATTGCCTGGGCATTATGTTGACTGCCGACCCCAAAGCCTAGGTAATTTCTTTCTTTGTGCTTCTGTCTAGCCTCAGGTGCCACCCTTTTCTCCACCAGTGAAGTCTAGGTTTATCTTCATTTGAGCTTCACTTTCATACAGCTCTAACTTTTTCTATGTCCTGAGAGGTTGACCTTTGTAGACCATGTCACCAGTGGGATGATCAGAATGCTGGTGGGAACAAATTTCATTGTATTTATTCTACTGCTGGTTTCTTCCCACAAAGCCAAAACTCCTTTCAAAAGGCTCTCTCCTATTGTCAGCTTCTGGCAACTGCAACATTCCTTTATCCCTTCAAGCCTAGCAAAAGTAGCTATTGCTTATACAGGATTTTTTACTATATCTCTAAATTTTCCTTAATGTTGCCCATGTCTTTGTTATGGATTTGGTCTTAAAGCTTCTCCAAGCCACTGTTTTGGGTACATGTTCTGCTAGCACTCTGATGCAAGTCTGGCTATTGGGGTTGGTAAGACTCAAGCCTAATAACTTTTTAGTTACAGCACTTAAAGTAGTATGAACACTCATCCTTTGACTTGATTTTAAAAATCTGTTTCCCATTAAGGTAAACCATATTCAAAAAGTAAGAAACATAATGATTCTTGATTCTTCTCTAATCACAGTTGGTATATTCTCTAATCACAGGCTGTACATAGTTACCCTGCATATTTAACTTATATGCAGAGTACATCATGCAAATTGTCAGGCTGGATGAAGCACAAGCTGGAATCAAGATTGCTGGGAGAAATATCAATAACCTCAGATATGCAGATGACACCAGCCTTATGGCAGAAAGCAAAGAAGAACTAAAGAGCCTCTTGATGAAAGTGAAAGAAGAGAGTAAAAAAGTTGGCTTGAAATTCAACATTCAGAAAACTAAGATCATGGCATCCGGTCCCATCTCTTCATGGTAAATAGATGC